>NW_020825574.1:0-76169 GCF_003286085.1 Drosophila persimilis
TGTAACCTCCGAAATTATATGACACCTGCACTTATATAGAACCTTCCCTATACAGCACTTGCATGTATATTGAACCACCGCACCTATATAGCACCCACGCTCTAGGAAATTTGGCAGGATCGCATATTTTGGGCATAAGCACCAATATGGCAATATAGCCCCAAAAAAGTGGAACCTCCGCAACTATATGGCACCTGCACTTATATAGAACCCTTCCCTATCCAGCACTGGCATGTATACTGAACCACCGCACCTATATAGCATCCACGCTCCAGGAAATGTGGCAGGATCGTATATTTTGGGCATAAGCACCAATATGGCAATATAGGCCCCAAAAAAGTGGAACCTCCACAACTATATGGCACCTGCACTTATATAGAACCCTTCCCTATCCAGCACTGGCATGTATACTGAACCACCGCACCTATATAGCACCCACGCTCCAGGAAATGTGGCAGGATCGCATATTTTGGGCATAAGCACCAATATGGCAATATAGCCCCAAAAAAGTGGAACCTCCGCAACTATATGGCACCTGCACTTATATAGAACCCTTCCCTATCCAGCACTGGCATGTATACTGAACCACCGCACCTATATAGCATCCCACGCTCCAGGAAATGTGGCAGGATCGCACATCTTGGGCATAAGCACCAATATGGCAATATAGCCCCAAAAAAGTGGAACCTCCGCAACTATATGGCACCTGCACTTATATAGAACCCTTCCCTATCCAGCACTGGCATGTATACTGAACCACCGCACCTATATAGCATCCACGCTCCAGGAAATGTGGCAGGATCGCATATTTGGGCATAAGCACCAATATGGCAATATAGCCCCAAAAAAGTGGAACCTCCGCAACTATATGGCACCTGCACTTATATAGAACCCTTCCCTATCCAGCACTGGCATGTATACTGAACCACCGCACCTATATAGCATCCACGCTCCAGGAAATGTGGCAGGATCGCATATTTTGGGCATAAGCACCAATATGGCAATATAGCCCCAAAAAAGTGGAACCTCCGCAACTATATGGCACCTGCACTTATATAGAACCCTTCCCTATCCAGCACTGGCATGTATACTGAACCACCGCACCTATATAGCATCCACGCTCCAGGAAATGTGGCAGGATCGCATATTTTGGGCATAAGCACCAATATGGCAATATAGCCCCAAAAAAGTGGAACCTCCGCAACTATATGGCACCTGCACTTATATAGAACCCTTCCCTATCCAGCACTGGCATGTATACTGAACCACCGCACCTATATAGCATCCACGCTCCAGGAAATGTGGCAGGATCGCATATTTTGGGCATAAGCACCAATATGGCAATATAGCCCCAAAAAAGTGGAACCTCCGCAACTATATGGCACCTGCACTTATATAGAACCCTTCCCTATCCAGCACTGGCATGTATACTGAACCACCGCACCTATATAGCATCCACGCTCCAGGAAATGTGGCAGGATCGCACATCTTGGGCATAAGCACCAATATGGCAATATAGCCCCAAAAAAGTGGAACCTCCGCAACTATATGGCACCTGCACTTATATAGAACCCTTCCCTATCCAGCACTGGCATGTATACTGAACCACCGCACCTATATAGCATCCACGCTCCAGGAAATGTGGCAGGATCGCATATTTTGGGCATAAGCACCAATATGGCAATATAGCCCCAAAAAAGTGGAACCTCCGCAACTATATGGCACCTGCACTTATATAGAACCCTTCCCTATCCAGCACTGGCATGTATACTGAACCACCGCACCTATATAGCATCCACGCTCCAGGAAATGTGGCAGGATCGCACATCTTGGGCATAAGCACCAATATGGCAATATAGCCCCAAAAAAGTGGAACCTCCGCAACTATATGGCACCTGCACTTATATAGAACCCTTCCCTATCCAGCACTGGCATGTATACTGAACCACCGCACCTATATAGCATCCACGCTCCAGGAAATGTGGCAGGATCGCACATCTTGGGCATAAGCACCAATATGGCAATATAGCCCCAAAAAAGTGGAACCTCCGCAACTATATGGCACCTGCACTTATATAGAACCCTTCCCTATCCAGCACTGGCATGTATACTGAACCACCGCACCTATATAGCATCCACGCTCCAGGAAATGTGGCAGGATCGCATATTTTGGGCATAAGCACCAATATGGCAATATAGCCCCAAAAAAGTGGAACCTCCGCAACTATATGGCACCTGCACTTATATAGAACCCTTCCCTATCCAGCACTGGCATGTATACTGAACCACCGCACCTATATAGCATCCACGCTCCAGGAAATGTGGCAGGATCGCATATTTGGGCATAAGCACCAATATGGCAATATAGCCCCAAAAAAGTGGAACCTCCGCAACTATATGGCACCTGCACTTATATAGAACCCTTCCCTATCCAGCACTGGCATGTATACTGAACCACCGCACCTATATAGCATCCACGCTCCAGGAAATGTGGCAGGATCGCATATTTTGGGCATAAGCACCAATATGGCAATATAGCCCCAAAAAAGTGGAACCTCCGCAACTATATGGCACCTGCACTTATATAGAACCCTTCCCTATCCAGCACTGGCATGTATACTGAACCACCGCACCTATATAGCATCCCACGCTCCAGGAAATGTGGCAGGATCGCACATCTTGGGCATAAGCACCAATATGGCAATATAGCCCCAAAAAAGTGGAACCTCCGCAACTATATGGCACCTGCACTTATATAGAACCCTTCCCTATCCAGCACTGGCATGTATACTGAACCACCGCACCTATATAGCATCCACGCTCCAGGAAATGTGGCAGGATCGCATATTTTGGGCATAAGCACCAATATGGCAATATAGCCCCAAAAAAGTGGAACCTCCGCAACTATATGGCACCTGCACTTATATAGAACCCTTCCCTATCCAGCACTGGCATGTATACTGAACCACCGCACCTATATAGCACCCACGCTCCAGGAAATGTGGCAGGATCGCATATTTTGGGCATAAGCACCAATATGGCAATATAGCCCCAAAAAAGTGGAACCTCCGCAACTATATGGCACCTGCACTTATATAGAACCCTTCCCTATCCAGCACTGGCATGTATACTGAACCACCGCACCTATATAGCATCCCACGCTCCAGGAAATGTGGCAGGATCGCATATTTTGGGCATAAGCACCAATATGGCAATATAGCCCCAAAAAAGTGGAACCTCCGCAACTATATGGCACCTGCACTTATATAGAACCCTTCCCTATCCAGCACTGGCATGTATACTGAACCACCGCACCTATATAGCACCCACGCTCCAGGAAATGTGGCAGGATCGCATATTTTGGGCATAAGCACCAATATGGCAATATAGCCCCAAAAAGTGGAACCTCCGCAACTATATGGCACCTGCACTTATATAGAACCCTTCCCTATCCAGCACTGGCATGTATACTGAACCACCGCACCTATATAGCATCCACGCTCCAGGAAATGTGGCAGGATCGCATATTTTGGGCATAAGCACCAATATGGCAATATAGCCCCAAAAAAGTGGAACCTCCGCAACTATATGGCACCTGCACTTATATAGAACCCTTCCCTATCCAGCACTGGCATGTATACTGAACCACCGCACCTATATAGCATCCCACGCTCCAGGAAATGTGGCAGGATCGCATATTTTGGGCATAAGCACCAATATGGCAATATAGCCCCAAAAAAGTGGAACCTCCGCAACTATATGGCACCTGCACTTATATAGAACCCTTCCCTATCCAGCACTGGCATGTATACTGAACCACCGCACCTATATAGCATCCACGCTCCAGGAAATGTGGCAGGATCGCATATTTTGGGCATAAGCACCAATATGGCAATATAGCCCCAAAAAAGTGGAACCTCCGCAACTATATGGCACCTGCACTTATATAGAACCCTTCCCTATCCAGCACTGGCATGTATACTGAACCACCGCACCTATATAGCATCCACGCTCCAGGAAATGTGGCAGGATCGCATATTTTGGGCATAAGCACCAATATGGCAATATAGCCCCAAAAAAGTGGAACCTCCGCAACTATATGGCACCTGCACTTATATAGAACCCTTCCCTATCCAGCACTGGCATGTATACTGAACCACCGCACCTATATAGCACCCACGCTCCAGGAAATGTGGCAGGATCGCACATCTTGGGCATAAGCACCAATATGGCAATATAGCCCCAAAAAAGTGGAACCTCCGCAACTATATGGCACCTGCACTTATATAGAACCCTTCCCTATCCAGCACTGGCATGTATACTGAACCACCGCACCTATATAGCATCCACGCTCCAGGAAATGTGGCAGGATCGCATATTTTGGGCATAAGCACCAATATGGCAATATAGCCCCAAAAAAGTGGAACCTCCGCAACTATATGGCACCTGCACTTATATAGAACCCTTCCCTATCCAGCACTGGCATGTATACTGAACCACCGCACCTATATAGCATCCACGCTCCAGGAAATGTGGCAGGATCGCATATTTTGGGCATAAGCACCAATATGGCAATATAGCCCCAAAAAAGTGGAACCTCCGCAACTATATGGCACCTGCACTTATATAGAACCCTTCCCTATCCAGCACTGGCATGTATACTGAACCACCGCACCTATATAGCACCCACGCTCCAGGAAATGTGGCAGGATCGCATATCTTGGGCATAAGCACCAATATGGCAATATAGCCCCAAAAAAGTGGAACCTCCGCAACTATATGGCACCTGCACTTATATAGAACCCTTCCCTATCCAGCACTGGCATGTATACTGAACCACCGCACCTATATAGCATCCACGCTCCAGGAAATGTGGCAGGATCGCATATTTTGGGCATAAGCACCAATATGGCAATATAGCCCCAAAAAAGTGGAACCTCCGCAACTATATGGCACCTGCACTTATATAGAACCCTTCCCTATCCAGCACTGGCATGTATACTGAACCACCGCACCTATATAGCATCCACGCTCCAGGAAATGTGGCAGGATCGCATATTTTGGGCATAAGCACCAATATGGCAATATAGCCCCAAAAAAGTGGAACCTCCGCAACTATATGGCACCTGCACTTATATAGAACCCTTCCCTATCCAGCACTGGCATGTATACTGAACCACCGCACCTATATAGCATCCACGCTCCAGGAAATGTGGCAGGATCGCATATTTTGGGCATAAGCACCAATATGGCAATATAGCCCCAAAAAAGTGGAACCTCCGCAACTATATGGCACCTGCACTTATATAGAACCCTTCCCTATCCAGCACTGGCATGTATACTGAACCACCGCACCTATATAGCATCCACGCTCCAGGAAATGTGGCAGGATCGCATATTTGGGCATAAGCACCAATATGGCAATATAGCCCCAAAAAAGTGGAACCTCCGCAACTATATGGCACCTGCACTTATATAGAACCCTTCCCTATCCAGCACTGGCATGTATACTGAACCACCGCACCTATATAGCATCCACGCTCCAGGAAATGTGGCAGGATCGCATATTTTGGGCATAAGCACCAATATGGCAATATAGCCCCAAAAAAGTGGAACCTCCGCAACTATATGGCACCTGCACTTATATAGAACCCTTCCCTATCCAGCACTGGCATGTATACTGAACCACCGCACCTATATAGCATCCACGCTCCAGGAAATGTGGCAGGATCGCATATTTGGGCATAAGCACCAATATGGCAATATAGCCCCAAAAAAGTGGAACCTCCGCAACTATATGGCACCTGCACTTATATAGAACCCTTCCCTATCCAGCACTGGCATGTATACTGAACCACCGCACCTATATAGCATCCACGCTCCAGGAAATGTGGCAGGATCGCATATTTTGGGCATAAGCACCAATATGGCAATATAGCCCCAAAAAAGTGGAACCTCCGCAACTATATGGCACCTGCACTTATATAGAACCCTTCCCTATCCAGCACTGGCATGTATACTGAACCACCGCACCTATATAGCATCCACGCTCCAGGAAATGTGGCAGGATCGCATATTTTGGGCATAAGCACCAATATGGCAATATAGCCCCAAAAAAGTGGAACCTCCGCAACTATATGGCACCTGCACTTATATAGAACCCTTCCCTATCCAGCACTGGCATGTATACTGAACCACCGCACCTATATAGCATCCACGCTCCAGGAAATGTGGCAGGATCGCATATTTTGGGCATAAGCACCAATATGGCAATATAGCCCCAAAAAAGTGGAACCTCCGCAACTATATGGCACCTGCACTTATATAGAACCCTTCCCTATCCAGCACTGGCATGTATACTGAACCACCGCACCTATATAGCATCCACGCTCCAGGAAATGTGGCAGGATCGCATATTTTGGGCATAAGCACCAATATGGCAATATAGCCCCAAAAAAGTGGAACCTCCGCAACTATATGGCACCTGCACTTATATAGAACCCTTCCCTATCCAGCACTGGCATGTATACTGAACCACCGCACCTATATAGCATCCACGCTCCAGGAAATGTGGCAGGATCGCACATCTTGGGCATAAGCACCAATATGGCAATATAGCCCCAAAAAAGTGGAACCTCCGCAACTATATGGCACCTGCACTTATATAGAACCCTTCCCTATCCAGCACTGGCATGTATACTGAACCACCGCACCTATATAGCATCCACGCTCCAGGAAATGTGGCAGGATCGCATATTTTGGGCATAAGCACCAATATGGCAATATAGCCCCAAAAAAGTGGAACCTCCGCAACTATATGGCACCTGCACTTATATAGAACCCTTCCCTATCCAGCACTGGCATGTATACTGAACCACCGCACCTATATAGCATCCACGCTCCAGGAAATGTGGCAGGATCGCACATCTTGGGCATAAGCACCAATATGGCAATATAGCCCCAAAAAAGTGGAACCTCCGCAACTATATGGCACCTGCACTTATATAGAACCCTTCCCTATCCAGCACTGGCATGTATACTGAACCACCGCACCTATATAGCATCCACGCTCCAGGAAATGTGGCAGGATCGCACATCTTGGGCATAAGCACCAATATGGCAATATAGCCCCAAAAAAGTGGAACCTCCGCAACTATATGGCACCTGCACTTATATAGAACCCTTCCCTATCCAGCACTGGCATGTATACTGAACCACCGCACCTATATAGCATCCACGCTCCAGGAAATGTGGCAGGATCGCATATTTTGGGCATAAGCACCAATATGGCAATATAGCCCCAAAAAAGTGGAACCTCCGCAACTATATGGCACCTGCACTTATATAGAACCCTTCCCTATCCAGCACTGGCATGTATACTGAACCACCGCACCTATATAGCATCCCACGCTCCAGGAAATGTGGCAGGATCGCATATTTTGGGCATAAGCACCAATATGGCAATATAGCCCCAAAAAAGTGGAACCTCCGCAACTATATGGCACCTGCACTTATATAGAACCCTTCCCTATCCAGCACTGGCATGTATACTGAACCACCGCACCTATATAGCATCCACGCTCCAGGAAATGTGGCAGGATCGCATATTTTGGGCATAAGCACCAATATGGCAATATAGCCCCAAAAAAGTGGAACCTCCGCAACTATATGGCACCTGCACTTATATAGAACCCTTCCCTATCCAGCACTGGCATGTATACTGAACCACCGCACCTATATAGCATCCACGCTCCAGGAAATGTGGCAGGATCGCATATTTTGGGCATAAGCACCAATATGGCAATATAGCCCCAAAAAAGTGGAACCTCCGCAACTATATGGCACCTGCACTTATATAGAACCCTTCCCTATCCAGCACTGGCATGTATACTGAACCACCGCACCTATATAGCATCCACGCTCCAGGAAATGTGGCAGGATCGCATATTTTGGGCATAAGCACCAATATGGCAATATAGCCCCAAAAAAGTGGAACCTCCGCAACTATATGGCACCTGCACTTATATAGAACCCTTCCCTATCCAGCACTGGCATGTATACTGAACCACCGCACCTATATAGCACCCACGCTCCAGGAAATGTGGCAGGATCGCATATCTTGGGCATAAGCACCAATATGGCAATATAGCCCCAAAAAAGTGGAACCTCCGCAACTATATGGCACCTGCACTTATATAGAACCCTTCCCTATCCAGCACTGGCATGTATACTGAACCACCGCACCTATATAGCATCCCACGCTCCAGGAAATGTGGCAGGATCGCATATTTGGGCATAAGCACCAATATGGCAATATAGCCCCAAAAAAGTGGAACCTCCGCAACTATATGGCACCTGCACTTATATAGAACCCTTCCCTATCCAGCACTGGCATGTATACTGAACCACCGCACCTATATAGCATCCCACGCTCCAGGAAATGTGGCAGGATCGCACATCTTGGGCATAAGCACCAATATGGCAATATAGCCCCAAAAAAGTGGAACCTCCGCAACTATATGGCACCTGCACTTATATAGAACCCTTCCCTATCCAGCACTGGCATGTATACTGAACCACCGCACCTATATAGCATCCACGCTCCAGGAAATGTGGCAGGATCGCATATTTTGGGCATAAGCACCAATATGGCAATATAGCCCCAAAAAAGTGGAACCTCCGCAACTATATGGCACCTGCACTTATATAGAACCCTTCCCTATCCAGCACTGGCATGTATACTGAACCACCGCACCTATATAGCACCCACGCTCCAGGAAATGTGGCAGGATCGCACATCTTGGGCATAAGCACCAATATGGCAATATAGCCCCAAAAAAGTGGAACCTCCGCAACTATATGGCACCTGCACTTATATAGAACCCTTCCCTATCCAGCACTGGCATGTATACTGAACCACCGCACCTATATAGCATCCACGCTCCAGGAAATGTGGCAGGATCGCATATTTTGGGCATAAGCACCAATATGGCAATATAGCCCCAAAAAAGTGGAACCTCCGCAACTATATGGCACCTGCACTTATATAGAACCCTTCCCTATCCAGCACTGGCATGTATACTGAACCACCGCACCTATATAGCATCCACGCTCCAGGAAATGTGGCAGGATCGCATATTTTGGGCATAAGCACCAATATGGCAATATAGCCCCAAAAAAGTGGAACCTCCGCAACTATATGGCACCTGCACTTATATAGAACCCTTCCCTATCCAGCACTGGCATGTATACTGAACCACCGCACCTATATAGCACCCACGCTCCAGGAAATGTGGCAGGATCGCATATTTTGGGCATAAGCACCAATATGGCAATATAGCCCCAAAAAAGTGGAACCTCCGCAACTATATGGCACCTGCACTTATATAGAACCCTTCCCTATCCAGCACTGGCATGTATACTGAACCACCGCACCTATATAGCATCCACGCTCCAGGAAATGTGGCAGGATCGCATATTTTGGGCATAAGCACCAATATGGCAATATAGCCCCAAAAAAGTGGAACCTCCGCAACTATATGGCACCTGCACTTATATAGAACCCTTCCCTATCCAGCACTGGCATGTATACTGAACCACCGCACCTATATAGCATCCCACGCTCCAGGAAATGTGGCAGGATCGCATATCTTGGGCATAAGCACCAATATGGCAATATAGCCCCAAAAAAGTGGAACCTCCGCAACTATATGGCACCTGCACTTATATAGAACCCTTCCCTATCCAGCACTGGCATGTATACTGAACCACCGCACCTATATAGCACCCACGCTCCAGGAAATGTGGCAGGATCGCACATCTTGGGCATAAGCACCAATATGGCAATATAGCCCCAAAAAAGTGGAACCTCCGCAACTATATGGCACCTGCACTTATATAGAACCCTTCCCTATCCAGCACTGGCATGTATACTGAACCACCGCACCTATATAGCATCCACGCTCCAGGAAATGTGGCAGGATCGCATATTTTGGGCATAAGCACCAATATGGCAATATAGCCCCAAAAAAGTGGAACCTCCGCAACTATATGGCACCTGCACTTATATAGAACCCTTCCCTATCCAGCACTGGCATGTATACTGAACCACCGCACCTATATAGCATCCCACGCTCCAGGAAATGTGGCAGGATCGCACATCTTGGGCATAAGCACCAATATGGCAATATAGCCCCAAAAAAGTGGAACCTCCGCAACTATATGGCACCTGCACTTATATAGAACCCTTCCCTATCCAGCACTGGCATGTATACTGAACCACCGCACCTATATAGCATCCACGCTCCAGGAAATGTGGCAGGATCGCATATTTTGGGCATAAGCACCAATATGGCAATATAGCCCCAAAAAAGTGGAACCTCCGCAACTATATGGCACCTGCACTTATATAGAACCCTTCCCTATCCAGCACTGGCATGTATACTGAACCACCGCACCTATATAGCATCCACGCTCCAGGAAATGTGGCAGGATCGCATATTTTGGGCATAAGCACCAATATGGCAATATAGCCCCAAAAAAGTGGAACCTCCGCAACTATATGGCACCTGCACTTATATAGAACCCTTCCCTATCCAGCACTGGCATGTATACTGAACCACCGCACCTATATAGCATCCACGCTCCAGGAAATGTGGCAGGATCGCATATTTTGGGCATAAGCACCAATATGGCAATATAGCCCCAAAAAAGTGGAACCTCCGCAACTATATGGCACCTGCACTTATATAGAACCCTTCCCTATCCAGCACTGGCATGTATACTGAACCACCGCACCTATATAGCATCCACGCTCCAGGAAATGTGGCAGGATCGCATATTTTGGGCATAAGCACCAATATGGCAATATAGCCCCAAAAAAGTGGAACCTCCGCAACTATATGGCACCTGCACTTATATAGAACCCTTCCCTATCCAGCACTGGCATGTATACTGAACCACCGCACCTATATAGCATCCACGCTCCAGGAAATGTGGCAGGATCGCATATTTGGGCATAAGCACCAATATGGCAATATAGCCCCAAAAAAGTGGAACCTCCGCAACTATATGGCACCTGCACTTATATAGAACCCTTCCCTATCCAGCACTGGCATGTATACTGAACCACCGCACCTATATAGCATCCCACGCTCCAGGAAATGTGGCAGGATCGCATATTTTGGGCATAAGCACCAATATGGCAATATAGCCCCAAAAAAGTGGAACCTCCGCAACTATATGGCACCTGCACTTATATAGAACCCTTCCCTATCCAGCACTGGCATGTATACTGAACCACCGCACCTATATAGCATCCACGCTCCAGGAAATGTGGCAGGATCGCATATTTTGGGCATAAGCACCAATATGGCAATATAGCCCCAAAAAAGTGGAACCTCCGCAACTATATGGCACCTGCACTTATATAGAACCCTTCCCTATCCAGCACTGGCATGTATACTGAACCACCGCACCTATATAGCATCCACGCTCCAGGAAATGTGGCAGGATCGCATATTTTGGGCATAAGCACCAATATGGCAATATAGCCCCAAAAAAGTGGAACCTCCGCAACTATATGGCACCTGCACTTATATAGAACCCTTCCCTATCCAGCACTGGCATGTATACTGAACCACCGCACCTATATAGCATCCACGCTCCAGGAAATGTGGCAGGATCGCATATTTTGGGCATAAGCACCAATATGGCAATATAGCCCCAAAAAAGTGGAACCTCCGCAACTATATGGCACCTGCACTTATATAGAACCCTTCCCTATCCAGCACTGGCATGTATACTGAACCACCGCACCTATATAGCATCCACGCTCCAGGAAATGTGGCAGGATCGCATATTTTGGGCATAAGCACCAATATGGCAATATAGCCCCAAAAAAGTGGAACCTCCGCAACTATATGGCACCTGCACTTATATAGAACCCTTCCCTATCCAGCACTGGCATGTATACTGAACCACCGCACCTATATAGCATCCACGCTCCAGGAAATGTGGCAGGATCGCACATCTTGGGCATAAGCACCAATATGGCAATATAGCCCCAAAAAAGTGGAACCTCCGCAACTATATGGCACCTGCACTTATATAGAACCCTTCCCTATCCAGCACTGGCATGTATACTGAACCACCGCACCTATATAGCATCCACGCTCCAGGAAATGTGGCAGGATCGCATATTTTGGGCATAAGCACCAATATGGCAATATAGCCCCAAAAAAGTGGAACCTCCGCAACTATATGGCACCTGCACTTATATAGAACCCTTCCCTATCCAGCACTGGCATGTATACTGAACCACCGCACCTATATAGCATCCACGCTCCAGGAAATGTGGCAGGATCGCACATCTTGGGCATAAGCACCAATATGGCAATATAGCCCCAAAAAAGTGGAACCTCCGCAACTATATGGCACCTGCACTTATATAGAACACTTCCCTATCCAGCACTGGCATGTATACTGAACCACCGCACCTATATAGCACCCACGCTCCAGGAAATGTGGCAGGATCGCACATCTTGGGCATAAGCACCAATATGGCAATATAGCCCCAAAAAAGTGGAACCTCCGCAACTATATGGCACCTGCACTTATATAGAACCCTTCCCTATCCAGCACTGGCATGTATACTGAACCACCGCACCTATATAGCATCCACGCTCCAGGAAATGTGGCAGGATCGCATATTTTGGGCATAAGCACCAATATGGCAATATAGCCCCAAAAAAGTGGAACCTCCGCAACTATATGGCACCTGCACTTATATAGAACCCTTCCCTATCCAGCACTGGCATGTATACTGAACCACCGCACCTATATAGCACCCACGCTCCAGGAAATGTGGCAGGATCGCATATTTTGGGCATAAGCACCAATATGGCAATATAGCCCCAAAAAAAGTGGAACCTCCGCAACTATATGGCACCTGCACTTATATAGAACCCTTCCCTATCCAGCACTGGCATGTATACTGAACCACCGCACCTATATAGCATCCACGCTCCAGGAAATGTGGCAGGATCGCATATTTTGGGCATAAGCACCAATATGGCAATATAGCCCCAAAAAAGTGGAACCTCCGCAACTATATGGCACCTGCACTTATATAGAACCCTTCCCTATCCAGCACTGGCATGTATACTGAACCACCGCACCTATATAGCATCCACGCTCCAGGAAATGTGGCAGGATCGCATATTTTGGGCATAAGCACCAATATGGCAATATAGCCCCAAAAAAGTGGAACCTCCGCAACTATATGGCACCTGCACTTATATAGAACCCTTCCCTATCCAGCACTGGCATGTATACTGAACCACCGCACCTATATAGCATCCACGCTCCAGGAAATGTGGCAGGATCGCATATTTTGGGCATAAGCACAAATATGGCAATATAGCCCCAAAAAAATTGTTGCACTAGCAACAATACGGCACTCTAGCCTCAAAAAAGTGTAACTCCGCAACTATATGGCACCTGCACTTATATATAGCCCTTCCCTATCCAGCACTGGCATGCATACTGAACCACCGCACCTATATAGCACCCACGCTCTAGGAAATTTGGCAGGATCGCAAGAGGATCTTGGCCTAAAAAAGTGTAACCACCGAAATTATATGACACCTATACTTATATAGAAACCTTCCCTATACAGCACTTGCATGTATATTGAACCACCGCACCTATATAGCACCCACGCTCTAGGAAATTTGGCAGGATCGCATATTTTGGGCATAAGCACCAATATGGCAATGTAGACCCAAAAAAGTGGAACCTCCGCAACTATATGGCACCTGCACTTATATAGAACCCTTCCCTATCCAGCACTGTCATGTATACTGAACCACCGCACCTATATAGCATCCACGCTCCAGGAAATGTGGCAGGATCGCATATTTTGGGCATAAGCACCAATATGGCAATATAGCCCCAAAAAAGTGGAACCTCCGCAACTATATGGCACCTGCACTTATATAGAACCCTTCCCTATCCAGCACTGGCATGTATACTGAACCACCGCACCTATATAGCACCCACGCTCCAGGAAATGTGGCAGGATCGCATATTTTGGGCATAAGCACCAATATGGCAATATAGCCCCAAAAAAGTGGAACCTCCGCAACTATATGGCACCTGCACTTATATAGAACCCTTCCCTATCCAGCACTGGCATGTATACTGAACCACCGCACCTATATAGCACCCACGCTCCAGGAAATGTGGCAGGATCGCACATCTTGGGCATAAGCACCAATATGGCAATATAGCCCCAAAAAAGTGGAACCTCCGCAACTATATGGCACCTGCACTTATATAGAACCCTTCCCTATCCAGCACTGGCATGTATACTGAACCACCGCACCTATATAGCATCCACGCTCCAGGAAATGTGGCAGGATCGCATATTTTGGGCATAAGCACCAATATGGCAATATAGCCCCAAAAAAGTGGAACCTCCGCAACTATATGGCACCTGCACTTATATAGAACCCTTCCCTATCCAGCACTGGCATGTATACTGAACCACCGCACCTATATAGCATCCACGCTCCAGGAAATGTGGCAGGATCGCACATCTTGGGCATAAGCACCAATATGGCAATATAGCCCCAAAAAAGTGGAACCTCCGCAACTATATGGCACCTGCACTTATATAGAACCCTTCCCTATCCAGCACTGGCATGTATACTGAACCACCGCACCTATATAGCACCCACGCTCCAGGAAATGTGGCAGGATCGCACATCTTGGGCATAAGCACCAATATGGCAATATAGCCCCAAAAAAGTGGAACCTCCGCAACTATATGGCACCTGCACTTATATAGAACCCTTCCCTATCCAGCACTGCATGTATACTGAACCACCGCACCTGTATAGCATCCACGCTCCAGGAAATGTGGCAGGATCGTATATTTTGGGCATAAGCACCAATATGGCAATATAGCCCCAAAAAAAGTGGAACCTCCGCAACTATATGGCTTTTGCACTTATATAGAACCCTTCCCTTTCCAGCACTGGCATGTATACTGAACCACCGCACCTATATAGCATCCACGCTCCAGGAAATGTGGCAGGATCGCATATTTTGGGCATAAGCACAAATATGGCAATATAGCCCCAAAAAAATTGTTGCACTAGCAACAATACGGCACTCTAGCCTCAAAAAAGTGTAACTCCGCAACTATATGGCACCTGCACTTATATATAGCCCTTCCCTATCCAGCACTGGCATGCATACTGAACCACCGCACCTATATAGCACCCACGCTCTAGGAAATTTGGCAGGATCGCAAGAGGATCTTGGCCTAAAAAAGTGTAACCACCGAAATTATATGACACCTATACTTATATAGAAACCTTCCCTATACAGCACTTGCATGTATATTGAACCACCGCACCTATATAGCACCCACGCTCTAGGAAATTTGGCAGGATCGCATATTTTGGGCATAAGCACCAATATGGCAATATAGACCCAAAAAAGTGGAACCTCCGCAACTATATGGCACCTGCACTTATATAGAACCCTTCCCTATCCAGCACTGTCATGTATACTGAACCACCGCACCTATATAGCATCCACGCTCCAGGAAATGTGGCAGGATCGTATATTTTGGGCCTAAGCACCAATATGGCAATATAGCCCCAAAAAAGTGGAACCTCCGCAACTATATGGCACCTGCACTTATATAGAACCCTTCCCTATCCAGCACTGGCATGTATACTAAACCACTGCACCTATATAGCATCCACGCTCCAGGAAATGTGGCAGGATCGCATATTTTGGGCATAAGCACCAATATGGCAATATAGCCCCAAAAAAGTGGAACCTCCGCAACTATATGGCACCTGCACTTATATAGAACCCTTCCCTATCCAGCACTGGCATGTATACTGAACCACCGCACCTATATAGCACCCACGCTCCAGGAAATGTGGCAGGATCGCACATCTTGGGCATAAGCACCAATATGGCAATATAGCCCCAAAAAAGTGGAACCTCCGCAACTATATGGCTACCTGCACTTATATAGAACCCTTCCCTATCCAGCACTGGCATGTATACTGAACCACCGCACCTATATAGCATCCACGCTCCAGGAAATGTGGCAGGATCGTATATTTTGGGCATAAGCACCAATATGGCAATATAGCCCCAAAAAAGTGGAACCTCCGCAACTATATGGCACCTGCACTTATATAGAACACTTCCCTATCCAGCACTGGCATGTATACTGAACCACCGCACCTATATAGCATCCACGCTGCAGGAAATGTGGCAGGATCGCACATCTTGGGCATAAGCACCAATATGGCAATATAGCCCCAAAAAAGTGGAACCTCCGCAACTATATGGCACCTGCACTTATATAGAACACTTCCCTATCCAGCACTGGCATGTATACTGAACCACCGCACCTATATAGCACCCACGCTCCAGGAAATGTGGCAGGATCGCACATCTCGGGCATTAGCACCAATATGGCAATATAGCCCCAAAAAAGTGGAACCTCCGCAACTATATGGCACCTGCACTTATATAGAACCCTTCCCTATCCAGCACTGGCATGTATACTGAACCACCGCACCTATATAGCATCCACGCTCCAGGAAATGTGGCAGGATCGTATATTTTGGGCATAAGCACCAATATGGCAATATAGCGCCAAAAAAGTGGAACCTCCGCCACTATATGGCACCTGCACTTATATAGACCCCTTCCCTATCCAGCACTGGCATGTATACTGAACCACCGCACCTATATAGCACCCACGCTCTAGGAAATTTGGCAGGATCGCATATTTTGGGCATAAGCACCCATATGGCAATATATACCCAAAAAAAAGGAACCTCCGCAACTATATGGCACCTGCACTTATATAGAACCCTTCCCTATCCAGCACTGGCATGTATACTGAACCACCGCACCTATATAGCATCCACGCTCCAGGAAATGTGGCAGGATCGTATATTTTGGGCATAAGCACCAATATGGCAATATAGCCCCAAAAAAGTGGAACCTCCGCAACTATATGGAACCTGCACTTATATAGAACCCTTCCCTATCCAGCACTGGCATGTATACTGAACCACCGCACCTGTATAGCATCCACGCTCCAGGAAATGTGGCAGGATCGTATATTTTGGGCATAAGCACCAATATGGCAATATAGCCCCAAAAAAAGTGGAACCTCCGCAACTATATGGCTTTTGCACTTATATAGAACCCTTCCCTATCCAGCACTGGCATGTATACTGAACCACCGCACCTATATAGCATCCACGCTCCAGGAAATGTGGCAGGATCGCATATTTTGGGCATAAGCACAAATATGGCAATATAGCCCCAAAAAAATTGTTGCACTAGCAACAATACGGCACTCTAGCCTCAAAAAAGTGTAACTCCGCAACTAAATGGCACCTGCACTTATATATAGCCCTTCCCTATCCAGCACTGGCATGCATACTGAACCACCGCACCTATATAGCACCCACGCTCTAGGAAATTTGGCAGGATCGCAAGAGGATCTTGGCCTAAAAAAGTGTAACCACCGAAATTATATGACACCTATACTTATATAGAAACCTTCCCTATACAGCACTTGCATGTATATTGAACCACCGCACCTATATAGCACCCACGCTCTAGGAAATTTGGCAGGATCGCATATTTTGGGCATAAGCACCAATATGGCAATATGTAGTGGCCAGTTGTGACTCTAAAACTCCAGTGAACAGTTTGTTAAGTATTGCCCTCGCATTCAACATTAACTCTTCTTTTTTTAAACAAGATAAGGGATTGATTATAAGAGAGAAGTAGTTAAAGCTTTCACTGAAGAGCTAAAGATCTAATTGAGAGAAGCAGCGTGGTTCTGTGGGAGTTATGTTTTAAAGCTTCACTAGAAATCGTACGATTTCTCCGTTAGTCTTGGAAGCTATGTGTAAGCTTTGCTTAGCATCGTATGATTTCCCCGTTGGTTGTGGAAGTTAAAGTTCCGATCGCAAGGGCTAATGCTAGTGATAAAACTTCTAGATGGATCATTGCTTTAGTGAAGCTGTACGAACTCGGAGGTATTTTTCTATGCAAATATATATATATATCCAGTGAATTTGAAAACGTTGTGCAATCAAACACGTGCCAATTAAATTGAAGTTCTGGTGGATTGTATTATTCGGTTTGGTTTAAAGAGGACAAGAGGTATTTGGATCGTACAATAGTGAAACAGTTTTAACAGTCTCGTATCCTAGGACTGGGAATCTTACTACGTTCGACATCGGGAAAGAGAAAAAGTACCAATTGACCCCTCCAATAACGAAGTCGTCAAAGCCCATCGATTTCTTAGTAGATCTGGGAAAGGCCTCGGATTTCCCAGGAACCAGCATCTACATAAACCAACGATAACTACAACCAAATAAACTAGCAAAAGCCGCCCGAAGATATACTAGAGTGAAACTTGAAGTTATGTGGATGCATACTTAAACTGATGTACTTCTTGGAGTAAGACGACAAGAATGGTTTTCTTGCGAATTCGGAGAAACTAATATGCCGCACTCGTCACCCTTCTCGCTTACGAGTTAAGCGCGCGGCTAAAGCTTTCGCACGTAGTTTCTTCGTTGTGTGTGTAGTGATTTCCAAACTGGGGAAATAAAAACCTTATTCTGCTGCGATCCACACTGCCGTTTAACAGTCGTCGTATCAAAATTACCAAAGTATATATTTTGAGTCTCTTTATGAGATTTTCCATTTTCTTTGTTTTATTAAAGATTAAATTCCTTACTAGCTATTCATCTTAGTTCTGTATTGTATAGACGTTAAGAGCAAAACAAACAATGTATATAATGACCCATAATTAAAATCAGCGCAAGTGAAAGCCACATAGTTTTAAGATCAGCCGTTAAGTTGCAAATCGTCGTCGAACTGGTATGGAAATGATAAAATCGGTGTTTCATCCGAATTAGAAGTGAAGACATGTATATTCATAATTTTTCTCCTTTCCTCAGAATATGTTTCCACGTCGCCCCTTGAGCTCAACGGACACGCCGGATATTTCGTATAAAGTATGAGTGAGTTACGAGCTTCCTTAAACGGAGATCTCGAGTATTTTCGAAGTATATATATACGTCTTGTAAAACTTCTATGGCGGTATGTTGAACAACCATATACATACGTGCGATAATTAAAGCCGATCGGCTAGTAATTTTTCTTTTGCGTTTGCCTTCTTTTTATATTATTATCATATTTTTTTTTTATTCTTTCCAATTTAATTTCTTTTACGCCATATTCTCTACACATAAGTCCTATATACATATACATATACATTTATAACTAGATATAAATTGTTATTATTTCCTCTTTCTTTATCTAATTACGTTGTATTAAGTTTATGCATATCCAGAAAATCATGAAGTCCAAACCCGTAAATTTTGAATTATTAAATAATAATTAGTAGATAATAATGGAACATTAAACCTTTTGTGTTTGTCCTGAGTAGAGCCTGAGTCAGTCCGATGATCAAATAGAGATACGCTTGATTAGGGTTATGCTGTCGATTAAACGGCATACTAAAGGTAGGGAGGGTAGAGAAGGGGTCAAAGTCATCTGAGTTCCCCGAGAGCGGCGGAATATAGCCTGACTATTTGTCGGTAGTCGGTTAGCCAGATAGTTAAAATTCCCATTCTTTTCTTTTTTTTTATTTCTTTTATAGAGTTCCTTTTGAACATTAAATCAAGTGTACCTAAAACATCTGTGTCTGACCGTCAAAAAATGTAGGTACAACCTCCATCCGTACATACAATCTCACACCTCTAAGAATATGAATTTCTAGCACATTACATAGATTGGCGCCCAACGTTGGGCCAGAGTACTAGTTACTACTGGGTAAAACCCCCAAAAACTTAGCTCGTTGCAATTTCAAATTCCACATTAAAATTAATAAGTCCAGTCCAACTACCGTAACGGAGGATATTGATGGAATTTTGGGTTTAAGATTCTGAGTTTCGGAATACCTAACCAAATAGAATCCGCCAGGTAGCAAGGGATGGAAAACTGTTATATTTTTTTGTTGAAGGTTACCAGAATTAGTTTGCGAATATACGACAACTATTCACAAAGGCGGATAGGTCGGCCAAATTATAACCCCAAAAGAGTTTATGAAGGAAGAGTATCGATGGCTTTCGGAAGTCTAATTTTCTAGATATAGATTTGGAAATTAGCCATTGCCAGAGTACTGACCACATAAACATATAATAGACCAATTTAGATTTCATTGAGGTTATATTCCGGCGACAAGAGAAAGCGTATATCGGACGGAGTCAGGCTCGAAAAGGACAAATATTGGGTATTTAGGAAAATTTTGTAAAATTTATTGAAGTTTTGGTCCTATAATTAGGGATTTCCACATTTAGTGATCAGAACTCGTATTATTGGGTTACCTTAACATGTCACCAGTACAACGTACCCCGGGGGGCAAGGCGTCGGGTGACGGGGACGCTCAGATCTGTGGTATATGTCAAGAAGCCATAAGAAGAAGTCAACTAATATGTACTGCGTCTTGTGGTCACCGGTATCATGATACTTGCATGAAAGAATTCGTGAAAAATAACAGAAATTGCCCCGTATGTAGAGCGGAGTTGAATCCGGAGGAACTTTCGTTTGATGAGAATACTCTAGCAGCCGAATTACCACCCGACATGGGTTCGGGTATAGTGCCGTTAGAAGGAGGCTCCAATCCAGAGTCGAACGCTTCAGAGATAGGACCTCAAAAGTCAAGAGGGGCTAGGCCTAAACAGGGACGGGGAACTACATCGCGCAGAGGGATGCATACTAGGTTGCAGTCTCAACAATTTCGGGATAACTCTTTGGGCAGTATCAGCCATAGGTCGGCCGAAGGAGATATGGCGGAAAGAACCATTGAGGTAATGCAAGCCTTGATAAAAGGTCAACAGAAAGACATGATGGTGGAGCTAGGTTCATTCGTGAAGACTTTGATCGAGGAAAATCTACGCGAACAATTAGGTAGGATGACAATAGCTTCAGATAGCACGCCTGTGCAAGCGACAAGGCAAAATCATGAGGGGAAAGGGGATTACCACATCCAAATGTCGCTAACAGGGCGATAGCTCCTGGGAAGGCCGCTAATATCTTAGCCAGCTGGCGACTAAAGTTTGACGGATCCAAAGACGCTATGCACGTCGACGAATTCCTGTACAGGGTTCGTTCACTTACATCCTCCACTTTAAATAACGATTACGAATTACTCTGTGACAATATGCATCTGCTGTTCTCGTCTAAAGCCAGCGATTGGTTTTGGAACTTCCATAGAAAGAACCCACAGTTTTCTTAGCAAACTTTTTCTGCCTCGTTTAGACAACGATTCGATGATGCTAAAGATGATTTCGACTTGTGCGAGTTGATTAGAAAACGCCGTCAGAGAGAGGGTGAATCGTTTGACGATTATCAGACGGCCGTCGAAGAATTAGTGTCCAAGCTCTCACACGAGGTTAGCGAAAATAAGTTAGTAGACATTTTAAAACGTAACGCAAAAACAGCCCTCAGATATGAACTCTTGCATCTCAAAATCAGCGATCGAACTGGCCTGAGAGAAGAAGTTCGCAAGCATGAAAACTTCTGTAAAGACAACCATAACCCTTTTCCAAGAGGTAAATTCGGCAAACCGAATGTAGCAGAAATACTTACGGACAATGAAGATTCTCAATGATTATGTCTACAAAAGAACCGAACCTGATCAGGGAAATAAGGGTGTGGATAATCTATCTTGGAAATTGTGGATTCCTAGAGAACTCACCCAAGGTGTAATCTCGCGGGCCCATGATCCGCCGAATGCCGCTCCCAGTGGAGTAGGGAAAAACCATTGAAAAGATTAAAAGATATTTGTTTTGGCCAAAAATGAACAAGCAAATACGTGAGTATGTAACTCATTGTGAAGTGTGTCGTCACACCAAACACCCGAACACCGTGTTGAAACCACCCATGGGAAAACCAATGGTTTCTGATCGTCCGTTTCAAAAACTTTATATGGATTTGCTGGGTCCATATCCCCGATCCAAGAAAGGGCATATTGGTTTACTTATTATCGTAGATCACTTCACAAAATTTCATTTCCTATGCCCCCTTAGGGTGTTTACTTCCAATCGGGTATGCGAATACCTTGAAAATTATTTGTTCTGTACATTTGGAGTCCCAGAGGTGATATTAACAGATAACGGATCTCAATTCGTTTCTGGAGCCTTTCAGGCTTTTCTAACTCGCTTTGGAATACAACATGTTCGGACGGCGATATATTCACCACAGGCGAATGCCAGTGAGAGACTCAATAGATCGGTGTTAGCAGCTATAAGAGCTTACATAAGCCAGGATCATTCCACTTGGGATACCAAATTACCGGAAATCAGTGCTGCTCTCAGATCCAACATTCACCAAAGCACAGGGTACTCGCCCTATTTCCTAACCTTGGGACAAAATATGATTCTGAATGGCAAAGACTATGAGTTGCTTCGCCGCGTAAAACTCTTATCGGAGGATAGCCGCATTAGTTATCCGGAAGCACTACAAATCATTCGCGAATCGGCAAAGAAAAAGGTGAAAGAGTCACATGAACTAAATGCTAGGAGATATAATCTACGCTGTCGAAAGTTGAGTTTAAGGTTGGAGAGCCAGTACTTGCCCGCAATTTCTGCCAAAGCAATGCTATTAAAAAGTTTAATGCAAAGTTAGCGCCGGTTTTTAATTCAGCCGTGGTATCTAGACGAGTTGGCCCATCCTATTATCAACTGGAAAACGAACAGGGTAAAAACATAGGAATATTTCACCTCAAAGACATACACGTTCAACCCTAGGCAACTGTCCTTCTTCTGTTTAGGCCTCGCCAGTTAAAACTAGCGCTTCCTCAACTGTGGTGTAGTGGCCAGTTGTGACTCTAAAACTCCAGTGAACAGTTTGGGAAGTATTGCCCTCGCATTCAACATTAACTCTTCTTTTTTTAAACAAGATAAGGGATTGATTATAAGAGAGAAGTAGTTAAAGCTTTCACTGAAGAGCTTAAGATCTAATTGAGAGAAGCAGCGTGGTTCTGTGGGAGTTATGTTTTAAAGCTTCACTAGAAATCGTACGATTTCTCCGTTAGTCTTGGAAGCTATGTGTAAGCTTTGCTTAGCATCGTATGATTTCCCCGTTGGTTGTGGAAGTTAAAGTTCCGATCGCAAGGGCTAATGCTAGTGATAAAACTTCTAGATGGATCATTGCTTTAGTGAAGCTGTACGAACTCGGAGGTATTTTTCTATGCAAATATATATATATATCCAGTGAATTTGAAAACGTTGTGCAATCAAACACGTGCCAATTAAATTGAAGTTCTGGTGGATTGTATTATTCGGTTTGGTTTAAAGAGGACAAGAGGTATTTGGATCGTACAATAGTGAAACAGTTTTAACAGTCTCGTATCCTAGGACTGGGAATCTTACTACGTTCGACATCGGGAAAGAGAAAAAGTACCAATTGACCCCTCCAATAACGAAGTCGTCAAAGCCCATCGATTTCTTAGTAGATCTGGGAAAGGCCTCGGATTTCCCAGGAACCAGCATCTACATAAACCAACGATAACTACAACCAAATAAACTAGCAAAAGCCGCCCGAAGATATACTAGAGTGAAACTTGAAGTTATGTGGATGCATACTTAAACTGATGTACTTCTTGGAGTAAGACGACAAGAATGGTTTTCTTGCGAATTCGGAGAAACTAATATGCCGCACTCGTCACCCTTCTCGCTTACGAGTTAAGCGCGCGGCTAAAGCTTTCGCACGTAGTTTCTTCGTTGTGTGTGTAGTGATTTCCAAACTGGGGAAATAAAAACCTTATTCTGCTGCGATCCACACTGCCGTTTAACAGTCGTCGTATCAAAATTACCAAAGTATATATTTTGAGTCTCTTTATGAGATTTTCCATTTTCTTTGTTTTATTAAAGATTAAATTCCTTACTAGCTATTCATCTTAGTTCTGTATTGTATAGACGTTAAGAGCAAAACAAACAATGTATATAATGACCCATAATTAAAATCAGCGCAAGTGAAAGCCACATAGTTTTAAGATCAGCCGTTAAGTTGCAAATCGTCGTCGAACTGGTATGGAAATGATAAAATCGGTGTTTCATCCGAATTAGAAGTGAAGACATGTATATTCATAATTTTTCTCCTTTCCTCAGAATATGTTTCCACGTCGCCCCTTGAGCTCAACGGACACGCCGGATATTTCGTATAAAGTATGAGTGAGTTACGAGCTTCCTTAAACGGAGATCTCGAGTATTTTCGAAGTATATATATACGTCTTGTAAAACTTCTATGGCGGTATGTTGAACAACCATATACATACGTGCGATAATTAAAGCCGATCGGCTAGTAATTTTTCTTTTGCGTTTGCCTTCTTTTTATATTATTATCATATTTTTTTTTTATTCTTTCCAATTTAATTTCTTTTACGCCATATTCTCTACACATAAGTCCTATATACATATACATATACATATACATTTATAACTAGATATAAATTGTTATTATTTCTTCTTTCTTTATCTAATTACGTTGTATTAAGTTTATGCATATCCAGAAAATCATGAAGTCCCAAACCCGTAAATTTTGAATTATTAAATAATAATTAGTAGATAATAATGGAACATTAAACCTTTTGTGTTTGTCCTGAGTAGAGCCTGAGTCAGTCCGATGATCAAATAGAGATACGCTTGATTAGGGTTATGCTGTCGATTAAACGGCATACTAAAGGTAGGGAGGGTAGAGAAGGGGTCAAAGTCATCTGAGTTCCCCGAGAGCGGCGGAATATAGCCTGACTATTTGTCGGTAGTCGGTTAGCCAGATAGTTAAAATTCCCATTCTTTTCTTTTTTTTTATTTCTTTTATAGAGTTCCTTTTGAACATTAAATCAAGTGTACCTAAAACATCTGTGCGAATGTGTTCGTATGGCAAATAGGAGAGTAGGAAAGATCCCACGACATTCCGGCGAGCTAGTTAGAGCATAGCTAGAGGTACACGTTCCGAAATCCTGCTATACTATTGGTGTCTGACCGTCAAAAAATGTAGGTACAACCTCCATCCGTACATACAATCTCACACCTCTAAGAATATGAATTTCTAGCACATTACAAATATAGACCCAAAAAAGTGTAACTCCGCAACTATATGGCACCTGCACTTATATATAGCCCTTCCCTATCCAGCACTGGCATGCATACTGAACCACCGCACCTATATAGCACCCACGCTCTAGGAAATTTGGCAGGATCGCAAGAGGATCTTGGCCTAAAAAAGTGTAACCACCGAAATTATATGACACCTATACTTATATAGAAACCTTCCCTATACAGCACTTGCATGTATATTGAACCACCGCACCTATATAGCACCCACGCTCTAGGAAATTTGGCAGGATCGCATATTTTGGGCATAAGCACCAATATGGCAATATAGACCAAAAAAAGTGGAACCTCCGCAACTATATGGCACCTGCACTTATATAGAACCCTTCCCTATCCAGCACTGTCATGTATACTGAACCACCGCACCTATATAGCATCCACGCTCCAGGAAATGTGGCAGGATCGTATATTTTGGGCATAAGCACCAATATGGCAATATAGCCCCAAAAAAGTGGAACCTCCGCAACTATATGGCTTCTGCACTTATATAGAACCCTTCCCTATCCAGCACTGGCATGTATACTGAACCACCGCACCTATATAGCATCCACGCTCCACGAAATGTGGCAGGATCGTATATTTTGGGCATAAGCACCAATATGGCAATATAGCGCCAAAAAAGTGGAACCTCCGCAACTATATGGCACCTGCACTTATATAGAACCCTTCCCTATCCAGCACTGGCATGTATACTAAACCACTGCACCTATATAGCATCCACGCTCCAGGAAATGTGGCAGGATCGTATATTTTGGGCATAAGCACCAATATGGCAATATAGCGCCAAAAAAGTGGAACCTCCGCCACTATATGGCACCTGCACTTATATAGAACCCTTCCCTATCCAGCACTGTCATGTATACTGAACCACCGCACCTATATAGCATCCACGCTCCAGGAAATGTGGCAGGATCGTATATTTTGGGCATAAGCACCAATATGGCAATATAGCCCCAAAAAAGTGGAACCTCCGCAACTATATGGCACCTGCACTTATATAGAACCCTTCCCTATCCAGCACTGGCATGTATACTAAACCACTGCACCTATATAGCATCCACGCTCCAGGAAATGTGGCAGGATCGCATATTTTGGGCATAAGCACCAATATGGCAATATAGCCCCAAAAAAGTGGAACCTCCGCAACTATATGGCACCTGCACTTATATAGAACCCTTCCCTATCCAGCACTGGCATGTATACTGAACCACCGCACCTATATAGCACCCACGCTCCAGGAAATGTGGCAGGATCGCACATCTTGGGCATAAGCACCAATATGGCAATATAGCCCCAAAAAAGTGGAACCTCCATAACTATATGGCACCTGCACTTATAAAGAACCCTTCCCTATCCAGCACTGGCATGTATACTGAACCACCGCACCTATATAGCATCCACGCTGCAGGAAATGTGGCAGGATCGCACATCTTGGGCATAAGCACCAATATGGCAATATAGCCCCAAAAAAGTGGAACCTCCGCAACTATATGGCACCTGCACTTATATAGAACCCTTCCCTATCCAGCACTGGCATGTATACTGAACCACCGCACCTATATAGCATCCACGCTCCAGGAAATGTGGCAGGATCGTATATTTTGGGCATAAGCACCAATATGGCAATATAGCGCCAAAAAAGTGGAACCTCCGCCACTATATGGCACCTGCACTTATATAGACCCCTTCCCTATCCAGCACTGGCATGTATACTGAACCACCGCACCTATATAGCACCCACGCTCTAGGAAATTTGGCAGGATCGCATATTTTGGGCATAAGCACCCATATGGCAATATATACCAAAAAAAAGGAACCTCCGCAACTATATGGCACCTGCACTTATATAGAACCCTTCCCTATCCAGCACTGGCATGTATACTGAACCACCGCACCTATATAGCATCCACGCTCCAGGAAATGTGGCAGGATCGTATATTTTGGGCATAAGCACCAATATGGCAATATAGCCCCAAAAAAGTGTAACCTCCGCAACTATATGGCACCTGCACTTATATAGAACCCTTCCCTATCCAGCACTGTCATGTATACTGAACCACCGCACCTATATAGCATCCACGCTCCAGGAAATGTGGCAGGATCGTATATTTTGGGCATAAGCACCAATATGGCAATATAGCCCCAAAAAAGTGGAACCTCCGCAACTATATGGCACCTGCACTTATATAGAACCCTTCCCTATCCAGCACTGGCATGTATACTGAACCACCGCACCTATATAGCACCCACGCTCCAGGAAATGTGGCAGGATCGCATATTTTGGGCATAAGCACCAATATGGCAATATAGCCCCAAAAAAGTGGAACCTCCGCAACTATATGGCTTCTGCACTTATATAGAACCCTTCCCTATCCAGCACTGGCATGTATACTGAACCACCGCACCTATATAGCATCCACGCTCCAGGAAATGTGGCAGGATCGTATATTTTGGGCATAAGCACCAATATGGCAATATAGCCCCAAAAAAGTGGAACCTCCGCAACTATATGGCACCTGCACTTATATAGAACCCTTCCCTATCCAGCACTGGCATGTATACTAAACCACTGCACCTATATAGCATCCACGCTCCAGGAAATGTGGCAGGATCGCATATTTTGGGCATAAGCACCAATATGGCAATATAGCCCCAAAAAAGTGGAACCTCCGCAACTATATGGCACCTGCACTTATATAGAACCCTTCCCTATCCAGCACTGGTATGTATACTGAACCACCGCACCTATATAGCACCCACGCTCCAGGAAATGTGGCAGGATCGCACATCTTGGGCATAAGCACCAATATGGCAATATAGCCCCAAAAAAGTGGAACCTCCGCAACTATATGGCTTCTGCACTTATATAGAACCCTTCCCTATCCAGCACTGGCATGTATACTAAACCACTGCACCTATATAGCATCCACGCTCCAGGAAATGTGGCAGGATCGCATATTTTGGGCATAAGCACCAATATGGCAATATAGCCCCAAAAAAGTGGAACCTCCGCAACTATATGGCACCTGCACTTATATAGAACCCTTCCCTATCCAGCACTGGCATGTATACTAAACCACTGCACCTATATAGCATCCACGCTCCAGGAAATGTGGCAGGATCGCATATTTTGGGCATAAGCACCAATATGGCAATATAGCCCCAAAAAAGTGGAACCTCCGCAACTATATGGCACCTGCACTTATATAGAACCCTTCCCTATCCAGCACTGGCATGTATACTGAACCACCGCACCTATATAGCATCCACGCTCCAGGAAATGTGGCAGGATCGTATATTTTGGGCATAAGCACCAATATGGCAATATAGCCCCAATAAAGTGGAACCTCCGCAACTATATGGCACCTGCACTTATATAGAACACTTCCCTATCCAGCACTGGCATGTATACCGAACCACCGCACCTATATAGCATCCACGCTGCAGGAAATGTGGCAGGATCGCACATCTTGGGCATAAGCACCAATATGGCAATATAGCCCCAAAAAAGTGGAACCTCCGCAACTATATGGCACCTGCACTTATATAGAACACTTCCCTATCCAGCACTGGCATGTATACTGAACCACCGCACCTATATAGCACCCACGCTCCAGGAAATGTGGCAGGATCGTATATTTTGGGCATAAGCACCAATATGGCAATATAGCCCCAAAAAAGTGGAACCTCCGCAACTATATGGAACCTGCACTTATATAGAACCCTTCCCTATCCAGCACTGGCATGTATACTGAACCACCGCACCTGTATAGCATCCACGCTCCAGGAAATGTGGCAGGATCGTATATTTTGGGCATAAGCACCAATATGGCAATATAGCCCCAAAAAAAGTGGAACCTCCGCAACTATATGGCTTTTGCACTTATATAGAACCCTTCCCTATCCAGCACTGGCATGCATACTGAACCACCGCACCTATATAGCACCCACGCTCTAGGAAATTTGGCAGGATCGCAAGAGGATCTTGGCCTAAAAAAGTGTAACCACCGAAATTATATGACACCTATACTTATATAGAAACCTTCCCTATACAGCACTTGCATGTATATTGAACCACCGCACCTATATAGCACCCACGCTCTAGGAAATTTGGCAGGATCGCATATTTTGGGCATAAGCACCAATATGGCAATATAGACCCAAAAAAGTGGAACCTCCGCAACTATATGGCACCTGCACTTATATAGAACCCTTCCCTATCCAGCACTGTCATGTATACTGAACCACCGCACCTATATAGCATCCACGCTCCAGGAAATGTGGCAGGATCGTATATTTTGGGCATAAGCACCAATATGGCAATATAGCCCCAAAAAAGTGGAACCTCCGCAACTATATGGCTTCTGCACTTATATAGAACCCTTCCCTATCCAGCACTGGCATGTATACTGAACTACCGCACCTATATAGCATCCACGCTCCACGAAATGTGGCAGGATCGTATATTTTGGGCATAAGCACCAATATGGCAATATAGCCCCAAAAAAGTGGAACCTCCGCAACTATATGGCACCTGCACTTATATAGAACCCTTCCCTATCCAGCACTGGCATGTATACTAAACCACTGCACCTATATAGCATCCACGCTCCAGGAAATGTGGCAGGATCGTATATTTTGGGCATAAGCACCAATATGGCAATATAGCGCCAAAAAAGTGGAACCTCCGCCACTATATGGCACCTGCACTTATATAGAACCCTTCCCTATCCAGCACTGTCATGTATACTGAACCACCGCACCTATATAGCATCCACGCTCCAGGAAATGTGGCAGGATCGTATATTTTGGGCATAAGCACCAATATGGCAATATAGCCCCAAAAAAGTGGAACCTCCGCAACTATATGGCACCTGCACTTATATAGAACCCTTCCCTATCCAGCACTGGCATGTATACTGAACCACCGCACCTATATAGCACCCACGCTCCAGGAAATGTGGCAGGATCGCATATTTTGGGCATAAGCACCAATATGGCAATATAGCCCCAAAAAAGTGGAACCTCCGCAACTATATGGCTTCTGCACTTATATAGAACCCTTCCCTATCCAGCACTGGCATGTATACTGAACCACCGCACCTATATAGCATCCACGCTCCAGGAAATATGGCAGGATCGTATATTTTGGGCATAAGCACCAATATGGCAATATAGCCCCAAAAAAGTGTAACCTCCGCAACTATATGGCACATGCACTTATATAGAACCCTTCCCTATCCAGCACTGGCATGTATACTGAACCACCGCACCTATATAGCCCCCACGCTCCAGGAAATGTGGCAGGATCGCACATCTTGGGAACTAGCACCAATATGGCACTCTAGCCTCAAAAAAGAGGAACTCCGCAACTATATGGCACCTGCACTTATATAGAACCCTTCCCTATCCAGCACTGGCATGTATACTGAATCACCGCGCCTATATAGCACCCACGCTCCAGGAAATGTGGCAGGATCGCACATCTCGGGCATAAGCACCAATATGGCAATATAGCCCCAAAAAAGTGGAACCTCCGCAACTATATGGCACCTGCACTTATATAGAACCCTTCCCTATCCAGCACTGGCATGTATACTGAACCACCGCACCTATATAGCACCCACGCTCCAGGAAATGTGGCAGGATCGCATATTTTGGGCATAAGCACCAATATGGCAATATAGCCCCAAAAAAAGTGGAACCTCCGCAACTATATGGCTTTTGCACTTATATAGAACCCTTCCCTATCCAGCACTGGCATGTATACTGAACCACCGCACCTATATAGCATCCACGCTCCAGGAAATGTGGCAGGATCGCATATTTTGGGCATAAGCACAAATATGGCAATATAGCCCCAAAAAAATTGTTGCACTAGCAACAATACGGCACTCTAGCCTCAAAAAAGTGTAACTCCGCAACTATATGGCACCTGCACTTATATATAGCCCTTCCCTATCCAGCACTGGCATGCATACTGAACCACCGCACCTATATAGCACCCACGCTCTAGGAAATTTGGCAGGATCGCAAGAGGATCTTGGCCTAAAAAAGTGTAACCACCGAAATTATATGACACCTATACTTATATAGAAACCTTCCCTATACAGCACTTGCATGTATATTGAACCACCGCACCTATATAGCACCCACGCTCTAGGAAATTTGGCAGGATCGCATATTTTGGGCATAAGCACCAATATGGCAATATAGACCCAAAAAAGTGGAACCTCCGCAACTATATGACACCTATACTTATATAGAAACCTTCCCTATACAGCACTTGCATGTATATTGAACCACCGCACCTATATAGCACCCACGCTCTAGGAAATTTGGCAGGATCGCATATTTTGGGCATAAGCACCAATATGGCAATATAGCCCCAAAAAAGTGGAACCTCCGCAACTATATGGCACCTGCACTTATATAGAACCCTTCCCTATCCAGCACTGGCATGTATACTGAACCACCGCACCTATATAGCACCCACGCTCCAGGAAATGTGGCAGGATCGCATATTTTGGGCATAAGCACCAAAAAAGTGGAACCTCCGCAACTATATGGCACATGCACTTGTATAGAACCCTTCCCTATCCAGCACTGGCATGTATACTGAACCACCGCACCTATATAGCCCCCACGCTCCAGGAAATGTGGCAGGATCGCACATCTTGGGAACTAGCACCAATATGGCACTCTAGCCTCAAAAAAGTGGAACTCCGCAACTATATGGCACCTGCACTTATATAGAACCCTTCCCTATCCAGCACTGGCATGTATACTGAACCACCGCACCTATATAGCATCCACGCTCCAGGAAATGTGGCAGGATCGTATATTTTGGGCATAAGCACCAATATGGCAATATAGCCCCAAAAAAGTGGAACCTCCGCAACTATGTGGCACCTGCACTTATATAGAACTCTTCCCTATCCAGCACTGGCATGTATACTGAACCACCGCACCTATATAGCATCCACGCTCCAGGAAATGTGGCAGGATCGTATATTTTGGGCATAAGCACCAATATGGCAATATAGCCCCAAAAAAGTGGAACCTCCGCAACTATATGGCACCTGCACTTATATAGAACCCTTCCCTATCCAGCACTGGCATGTATACTGAACCACCGCACCTATATAGCACCCACGCTCTAGGAAATTTGGCAGGATCGCATATTTTGGGCATAAGCACCAATATGGCAATATAGACCCAAAAAACTGGAACCTCCGCAACTATATGGCACCTGCACTTATATAGAACCCTTCCCTATCCAGCACTGGCATGTATACTGAACCACCGCACCTATATAGCATCCACGCTCCAGGAAATGTGGCAGGATCGCATATTTTGGGCATAAGCACCAATATGGCAATATAGCCCCAAAAAAGTGGAACCTCCGCAACTATATGGCACCTGCACTTATATAGAACCCTTCACTATCCAGCACTGGCATGTATACTGAACCACCGCACCTATATAGCACCCACGCTCCAGGAAATGTGGCAGGATCGCACATCTCGGGCATAAGCACCAATATGGCAATATAGCCCCAAAAAAGTGGAACCTCCGCAACTATATGGCACATGCACTTATATAGAACCCTTCCCTATCCAGCACTGGCATGTATACTGAACCACCGCACCTATATAGCCCCCACGCTCCAGGAAATGTGGCAGGATCGCACATCTTGGGAACTAGCACCAATATGGCACTCTAGCCTCAAAAAAGTGGAACTCCGCAACTATATGGCACCTGCACTTATATAGAACCCTTCCCTATCCAGCACTGGCATGTATACTGAACCACCGCACCTATATAGCATCCACGCTCCAGGAAATGTGGCAGGATCGTATATTTTGGGCATAAGCACCAATATGGCAATATAGCCCCAAAAAAGTGGAACCTCCGCAACTATGTGGCACATGCACTTATATAGAACTCTTCCCTATCCAGCACTGGCATGTATACTGAACCACCGCACCTATATAGCCCCCACGCTCCAGGAAATGTGGCAGGATCGCACATCTTGGGAACTAGCACCAATATGGCACTCTAGCCTCAAAAAAGTGGAACTCCGCAACTATATGGCACCTGCACTTATATACAACCCTTCCCTATCCAGCACTGGCATGTATACTGAACCACCGCACCTATATAGCACCCACGCTCCAGGAAATGTGGCAGGATCGCACATCTCGGGCATAAGCACCAATATGGCAATATAGCCCCAAAAAAGTGGAACCTCCGCAACTATATGGCACCTGCACTTATATAGAACCCTTCCCTATCCAGCACTGGCATGTATACTGAACCACCGCACCTATATAGCACCCACGCTCTAGGAAATTTGGCAGGATCGCATATTTTGGGCATAAGCACCAATATGGCAATATAGACCCAAAAAAGTGGAACCTCCGCAACTATATGGCACCTGCACTTATATAGAACCCTTCCCTATCCAGCACTGGCATGTATACTGAACCACCGCACATATATAGCATCCACGCTGCAGGAAAAGTGGCAGGATCGCACATCTTGGGCATAAGCACCAATATGGCAATATAGCCCCAAAAAAGTGGAACCTCCGCAACTATATGGCACCTGCACTTATATAGAACCCGTCCCTATCCAGCACTGGCATGTATACTGAACCACCGCACCTATATAGCACCCACGCTCTAGGAAATTTGGCAGGATCGCATATTTTGGGCATAAGCACCAATATGGCAATATAGACCCAAAAAAGTGGAACCTCCGCAACTATATGGCACCTGCACTTATATAGAACCCTTCCCTATCCAGCACTGGCATGTATACTGAACCACCGCACCTATATAGCATCCACGCTCCAGGAAATGTGGCAGGATCGCATATTTTGGGCATAAGCACCAATATGGCAATATAGACCCAAAAAAGTGGAACCTCCGCAACTATATGGCACCTGCACTTATATAGAACCCTTCCCTATCCAGCACTGGCATGTATACTGAACCACCGCACCTATATAGCATCCACGCTGCAGGAAAAGTGGCAGGATCGCACATCTTGGGCATAAGCACCAATATGGCAATATAGCCCCAAAAAAGTGGAACCTCCGCAACTATATGGCACCTGCACTTATATAGAACCCGTCCCTATCCAGCACTGGCATGTATACTGAACCACCGCACCTATATAGCACCCACGCTCCAGGAAATGTGGCAGGATCGCACATCTTGGGCATAAGCACCAATATGGCAATATAGCCCCAAAAAAGTGGAACCTCCGCAACTATATGGCACCTGCACTTATATAGAACACTTCCCTATCCAGCACTGGCATGTATACTGAACCACCGCACCTATATAGCATCCACGCTGCAGGAAATGTGGCAGGATCGCACATCTTGGGCATAAGCACCAATATGGCAATATAGCCCCAAAAAAGTGGAACCTCCGCAACTATATGGCACCTGCACTTATATAGAACACTTCCCTATCCAGCACTGGCATGTATACTGAATCACCGCACCTATATAGCACCCACGCTCCAGGAAATGTGGCAGGATCGCACATCTCGGGCATAAGCACCAATATGGCAATATAGCCCCAAAAAAGTGGAACCTCCGCAACTATATGGCACCTGCACTTATATAGAACCCTTCCCTATCCAGCACTGGCATGTTTACTGAACCACCGCACCTATATAGCATCCACGCTCCAGGAAATGGGGCAGGATCGCATATTTTGCGCATAAGCACCAATATGGCAATATAGCCCCAAAAAAGTGGAACCTCCGCAACTATATGGCACCTGCACTTATATAGAACCCTTCCCTATCCAGCACTGGCATGTATACTGAACCACCGCACCTATATAGCACCCACGCTCCAGGAAATGTGGCAGGATCGCACATCTCGGGCATAAGCACCAATATGGCAATATAGCCCCAAAAAAGTGGAACCTCCGCAACTATATGGCACCTATAATGTTATGGCTACGGGCTGGTTAAATCTTTTTGGCAATGCAGCCTCAGCAGGAAAGGGAATCGGGGTTAGTGCACTATACTGCGCTCTGGGCTCAGCTCGCCGGATGGGGTCGGGGTCTTTCCTATCCCTATACTTCCTTGTTCTCGCCATATTATACAAATTTAAGTGCACTTACACAGAATCTACTTTGATCAAAACACAAAGCACATAAGCACCAATATGGCAATATAGCCCCAAAAAAGTGGAACCTCCGCAACTATATGGCACATGCACTTATATAGAACCCTTCCCTATCCAGCACTGGCATGTATACTGTACCACCGCACCTATATAGCCCCCACGCTCCAGGAAATGTGGCAGGATCGCACATCTTGGGAACTAGCACCAATATGGCACTCTAGCCTCAAAAAAGAGGAACTCCGCAACTATATGGCACCTGCACTTATATAGAACCCTTCCCTATCCAGCACTGGCATGTATACTGAATCACCGCGCCTATATAGCACCCACGCTCCAGGAAATGTGGCAGGATCGCACATCTCGGGCATAAGCACCAATATGGCAATATAGCCCCAAAAAAGTGGAACCTCCGCAACTATATGGCACCTGCACTTATATAGAACCCTTCCCTATCCAGCACTGGCATGTATACTGAACCACCGCACCTATATAGCACCCACGCTCCAGGAAATGTGGCAGGATCGCATATTTTGGGCATAAGCACCAATATGGCAATATAGCCCCAAAAAAAGTGGAACCTCCGCAACTATATGGCTTTTGCACTTATATAGAACCCTTCCCTATCCAGCACTGGCATGTATACTGAACCACCGCACCTATATAGCATCCACGCTCCAGGAAATGTGGCAGGATCGCATATTTTGGGCATAAGCACAAATATGGCAATATAGCCCCAAAAAAATTGTTGCACTAGCAACAATACGGCACTCTAGCCTCAAAAAAGTGTAACTCCGCAACTATGCGGCACCTGCACTTATATATAGCCCTTCCCTATCCAGCACTGGCATGCATACTGAACCACCGCACCTATATAGCACCCACGCTCTAGGAAATTTGGCAGGATCGCAAGAGGATCTTGGCCTAAAAAAGTGTAACCACCGAAATTATATGACACCTATACTTATATAGAAACCTTCCCTATACAGCACTTGCATGTATATTGAACCACCGCACCTATATAGCACCCACGCTCTAGGAAATTTGGCAGGATCGCATATTTTGGGCATAAGCACCAATATGGCAATATAGACCCAAAAAAGTGGAACCTCCGCAACTATATGGCACCTGCACTTATATAGAACCCTTCCCTATCCAGCACTGGCATGTATACTGAACCACCGCACCTATATAGCATCCACGCTCCAGGAAATGTGGCAGGATCGTATATTTTGGGCATAAGCACCAATATGGCAATATAGCCCCAAAAAAGTGGAACCTCCGCAACTATATGGCACCTGCACTTATATAGAACCCTTCCCTATCCAGCACTGGCATGTATACTGAACCACCGCACCTATATAGCACCCACGCTCCAGGAAATGTGGCAGGATCGCATATTTTGGGCATAAGCACCAATATGGCAATATAGCCCCAAAAAAGTGGAACCTCCGCAACTATATGGCTTCTGCACTTATATAGAACCCTTCCCTATCCAGCACTGGCATGTATACTGAACCACCGCACCTATATAGCATCCACGCTCCAGGAAATGTGGCAGGATCGTATATTTTGGGCATAAGCACCAATATGGCAATATAGCCCCAAAAAAGTGGAACCTCCGCAACTATATGGCACATGCACTTATATAGAACCCTTCCCTATCCAGCACTGGCATGTATACTGAACCACCGCACCTATATAGCCCCCACGCTCCAGGAAATGTGGCAGGATCGCACATCTTGGGAACTAGCACCAATATGGCACTCTAGCCTCAAAAAAGTGGAACTCCGCAACTATATGGCACCTGCACTTATATAGAACCCTTCCCTATCCAGCACTGGCATGTATACTGAACCACCGCACCTATATAGCATCCACGCTCCAGGAAATGTGGCAGGATCGTATATTTTGGGCATAAGCACCAATATGGCAATATAGCCCCAAAAAAGTGGAACCTCCGCAACTATATGGCACCTGCACTTATATAGAACTCTTCCCTATCCAGCACTGGCATGTATACTGAACCACCGCACCTATATAGCATCCACGCTCCAGGAAATGTGGCAGGATCGTATATTTTGGGCATAAGCACCAATATGGCAATATAGCCCCAAAAAAGTGGAACCTCCGCAACTATATGGCACCTGCACTTATATAGAACCCTTCCCTATCCAGCACTGGCATGTATACTGAACCACCGCACCTATATAGCACCCACGCTCTAGGAAATTTGGCAGGATCGCATATTTTGGGCATAAGCACCAATATGGCAATATAGACCCAAAAAAGTGGAACCTCCGCAACTATATGGCACCTGCACTTATATAGAACCCTTCCCTATCCAGCACTGGCATGTATACTGAACCACCGCACCTATATAGCATCCACGCTCCAGGAAACGTGGCAGGATCGCATATTTTGGGCATAAGCACCAATATGGCAATATAGCCCCAAAAAAGTGGAACCTCCGCAACTATATGGCACCTGCACTTATATAGAACCCTTCACTATCCAGCACTGGCATGTATACTGAACCACCGCACCTATATAGCACCCACGCTCCAGGAAATGTGGCAGGATCGCACATCTCGGGCATAAACACCAATATGGCAATATAGCCCCAAAAAAGTGGAACCTCTGCAACTATATGGCACCTGCACTTATATAGAACCCTTCCCTATCCAGCACTGGCATGTATACTGAACCACCGCACCTATATAGCATCCACGCTCCAGGAAATGTGGCAGGATCGTATATTTTGGGCATAAGCACCAATATGGCAATATAGCCCCAAAAAAGTGGAACCTCCGCAACTATATGGCACCTGCACTTATATAGAACCCGTCCCTATCCAGCACTGGCATGTATACTGAACCACCGCACCTATATAGCACTCACGCTCCAGGAAATGTGGCAGGATCGCACATCTCGGGCATAAGCACCAATATGGCAATATAGACCCAAAAAAGTGGAACCTCCGCAACTATATGGCACCTGCACTTATATAGAACCCTTCCCTATCCAGCACTGGCATGTATACTGAACCACCGCACCTATATAGCATCCACGCTGCAGGAAATGTGGCAGGATCGCACATCTTGGGCATAAGCACCAATATGGCAATATAGCCCCAAAAAAGTGGAACCTCCGCAACTATATGGCACCTGCACTTATATAGAATACTTCCCTATCCAGCACTGGCATGTATACTGAATCACCGCACCTATATAGCACCCACGCTCCAGGAAATGTGGCAGGGATCGCACATCTCGGGCATAAGCACCAATATGGCAATATAGCCCCAAAAAAGTGGAACCTCCGCAACTATATGGCACCTGCACTTATATAGAACCCTTCCCTATCCAGCACTGGCATGTATACTGAACCACCGCACCTATATAGCACCCACGCTCCAGGAAATGTGGCAGGATCGCACATCTCGGGCATAAGCACCAATATGGCAATATAGCCCCAAAAAAGTGGAACCTCCGCAACTATATGGCACCTGCACTTATATAGAACACTTCCCTATCCAGCACTGGCATGTATACTGAATCACCGCACCTATATAGCACCCACGCTCCAGGAAATGTGGCAGGATCGCACATCTCGGGCATAAGCACCAATATGGCAATATAGCCCCAAAAAAGTGGAACCTCCGCAACTATATGGCACCTGCACTTATATAGAACCCTTCCCTATCCAGCACTGGCATGTATACTGAACCACCGCACCTATATAGCATCCACGCTCCAGGAAATGTGGCGGGATCGCACATCTCGGGCATAAGCACCAATATGGCAATATAGCCCCAAAAAAGTGGAACCTCCGCAACTATATGGCACCTGCACTTATATAGAACCCTTCCCTATCCAGCACTGGCATGTATACTGAACCACCGCACCTATATAGCATCCACGCTCCAGGAAATGTGGCATGATCGCATATTTTGGGCATAAGCACCAATATGGCAATATAGACCCAAAAAAGTGGAACCTCCGCAACTATAAGGCACATGCACTTATATAGAACCCTTCCCTATCCAGCACTGCCATGCATACTGAACCACCGCACCTATATAGCACCCACGCTCCAGGAAATGTGGCAGGATCGCACATCTTGGGCATAAGCACCAATATGGCAATATAGCCCCAAAAAAGTGGAACCTCCGCAACTATATGGCACCTGCACTTATATAGAACACTTCCCTATCCAGCATACTGAACCACCGCACCTATATAGCATCCACGCTGCAGGAAATGTGATAGGATCGCACATCTTGGGCATAAGCACCAATATGGCAATATAGCCCCAAAAAAGTGGAACCTCCGCAACTATATGGCACCTGCACTTATATAGAACACTTCCCTATCCAGCACTGGCATGTATACTGAATCACCGCACCTATATAGCACCCACGCTCCAGGAAATGTGACAGGATCGCACATCTCGGGCATAAGCACCAATATGGCAATATAGCCCCAAAAAAGTGGAACCTCCGCAACTATATGGCACCTGCACTTATATAGAACCCTTCCCTATCCAGCACTGGCATGTATACTGAACCACCGCACCTATATAGCACCCACGCTCCAGGAAATGTGGCAGGATCGCATATTTTGGGCATAAGCACCAATATGGCAATATAGACCCAAAAAAGTGGAACCTCCGCAACTATATGGCACCTGCACTTATATAGAACCCTTCCCTATCCAGCACTGGCATGTATACTGAACCACCGCACCTATATAGCATCCACGCTGCAGGAAAAGTGGCAGGATCGCACATCTTGGGCATAAGCACCAATATGGCAATATAGCCCCAAAAAAGTGGAACCTCCGCAACTATATGGCACCTGCACTTATATAGAACCCGTCCCTATCCAGCACTGGCATGCATACTGAACCACCGCACCTATATAGCACCCACGCTCTAGGAAATGTGGCAGGATCGCATATTTTGGGCATAAGCACCAATATGGCAATATAGACCCAAAAAAGTGGAACCTCCGCAACTATATGGCACCTGCACTTATATAGAACCCTTCCCTATCCAGCACTGGCATGTATACTGAACCACCGCACCTATATAGCATCCACGCTGCAGGAAAAGTGGCAGGATCGCACATCTTGGGCATAAGCACCAATATGGCAATATAGCCCCAAAAAAGTGGAACCTCCGCAACTATATGGCACCTGCACTTATATAGAACCCGTCCCTATCCAGCACTGGCATGTATACTGAACCACCGCACCTATATAGCACCCACGCTCCAGGAAATGTGTCAGGATCGCACATCTTGGGCATAAGCACCAATATGGCAATATAGCCCCAAAAAAGTGGAACCTCCGCAACTATATGGCACCTGCACTTATATAGAACACTTCCCTATCCAGCACTGGCATGTATACTGAACCACCGCACCTATATAGCATCCACGCTGCAGGAAAAGTGGCAGGATCGCACATCTTGGGCATAAGCACCAATATGGCAATATAGCCCCAAAAAAGTGGAACCTCCGCAACTATATGGCACCTGCACTTATATAGAACACTTTCCTATCCAGCACTGGCATGTATACTGAATCACCGCACCTATATAGCACCCACGCTCCAGGAAATGTGGCAGGATCGCACATCTCGTGCATAAGCACCAATATGGCAATATAGCCCCAAAAAAGTGGAACCTCCGCAACTATATGGCACCTGCACTTATATAGAACCCTTCCCTATCCAGCACTGGCATGTATACTGAACCACCGCACCTATATAGCATCCACGCTCCAGGAAATGTGGCAGGATCGCATATTTTGGGCATAAGCACCAATATGGCAATATAGCCCCAAAAAAGTGGAACCTCCGCAACTATATGGCACCTGCACTTATATAGAACCCTTCCCTATCCAGCACTGGCATGTATACTGAACCACCGCACCTATATAGCACTCACGCTCCAGGAAATGTGGCAGGATCGCACATCTCGGGCATAAGCACCAATATGGCAATATAGCCCCAAAAAAGTGGAACCTCCGCAACTATATGGCACCTGCACTTATATAGAACCCTTCCCTATCCAGCACTGGCATGTATACTGAACCACCGCACCTATATAGCATCCACGCTCCAGGAAATGTGGCAGGATCGCATATTTTGGGCATAAGCACCAATATGGCAATATAGCCCCAAAAAAGTGGAACCTCCGCAACTATATGGCACCTATAATGTTATGGCTACGGGCTGGTTAAATCTTTTTGGCAATGCAGCCTCAGCAGGAAAGGGAATCGGGGTTAGTGCACTATACTGCGCTCTGGGCTCAGCTCGCCGGATGGGGTCGGGGTCTTTCCTATCCCTATACTTCCTTGTTCTCGCCATATTATACAAATTTAAGTGCACTTACAGAGAATCTACTTTGATCAAAACACAAGAAAAAAAAAAAACAATGTAATCAATCCCCGGTCGGCATAGATGGCAAGAAGGAATCCGGTAGTCGCGTATTTAATTTAGTGATCCTAGGTGTAGGAGATCACTAGTTCCTCTATACCCTCCCTACCTTCGGCAATGCGTGGAACGATGTTGGCATGGCCCCTAACGTAACTACCGCGGCATTATTACACTCGATGTATCATTGGCATTATGTACTTAGACAGAATGGTGGTTATTTATTCCATATTCATGTTAATTCAAAATAGTTATATTAATCAAGATTCAAAAGATTCATATCTAACAAAAGGTTCATTAACTTAAGAATATAAAATACAATTCATAGCAAAACTGAGCCTTTTTACTCACGAAGGTCAACATTTCCATTCAATACAAAACTAATGATCATTACCAAATTCAAACACTTTCCTTGACGAGCTCGTTGGGCCCAATGAACTGCTTCGGTAGCTGTCGAACAATATTAATTATATAAAAATAGTAAAGAATTAAAGAATGATATTTTGGCCGACATTGCCAGAGTTAATCAAGGCTTAACATTGAGTTAATTAGGAAAGGAACTTAAGACATAAGATAAAGAAATTAATTCTATAGGAAAGATATTCCTTAATATAAATGTATATGTTTATATGATTTTACATTTAAAAGTCAAATTTAATTGAAGTGCAAACACAAGAATGCAAGCAAAAGAAAAGAACAAGACAAAGCAAAGAGAATGTCGATGATCAAATTAATGCACGTTTATATGTGTGTGCATACGCACGCATATGTCCGAATTCTCTTCGAACGAAAGCTCGCTCTTGGCGTGTGAGTTATCACGCTCTCCCTTTCATTACGCTGCACCGCTGCTATACCCTGCTATTTCGCGGGTATGTTCGTACTCACGAATCGATGATCTCATGTTGTCCACGACACAGGTCACCTTAGATTCCGATTCCTGATCTGGTATTCACATTTTCTGCACACTTTCAGCTGACATAAATTTCCACTTTAATTCCTAGGCGTTGTCGATTCCGCATCAAGGATGTTGAGTTGTATCTCGCAAGATACGATTAGAGGGCATTCAAAAGTCGATGCAGATCGTCCGTACAACGGAGACGCTGGTAATTCGAAGCGGCCAAAAATAAGACACTGGAGGTTGCGTGGGGGGGGGTTTTAGGCGTGAGAGCGCCAAAGCACGGCAGACCTCCAGTGACCAAGAGATTCTGTAATAGATTCGGAATTCAGTGAATGTACCAAACCTGCTTTCCTTTATAATCACCTTCTTTTTTTTCTCTACGTAGCACTTTGCACTTTCACCACACAATATAGCTTGATCTTGCTTTTTAGTCGATTCTCCGCCGACTTGCAATTATGTAATTTGGTATGTATTATGTAATACAGGGACACGTGGACTTCCACTAGAGTTTGGCACTATTGGCACAGGCACAACCGAAGTGTTTTGGGAGAAAAATGGAATTGATCCGCGTGTTCACCGTCGCTGTCGGCTTAAGCGGCATAGACGAGCTTTAACGGGGCCCTTCCATGGAATTCGGTCTCGAGAGACGAAAAAGAACATTCGAGCAATTAAAGCTCCATATTCGAAGTAGCTGTTTTTAAAGCCTTGGTGTTCGAACTAATCAAGTTGGCGCGTGATTTGAATCTGCTTTATATCTGGGAAATTATTAGGGAATTTAATCTGGGTTTGCTTCACTGGCCACTACACTCTCCACCACCAGATTATGTCCCGGAGTGATCGACAGGGATCGTAATCGAAAAGAAAAGAAGGACAGTGAATTAGCGGGTTTGAATATCCTTTACGTGATATACTCCCATTTTCTTTCCTTTCTCGTTCGATAATTCGTAATAAAGAGGACCTAGCTTTTTCGTTACTGTGGCGGTCACAAACACCTGCGCTAATATGGCTGAATTGTTTAGACGCGTTGCTTTGGGAGAAATTGCGAACGTAAACCTGATCTCCGACGTTGAATTGTATGTTTCTACTCCTCAAATTGTATACCCTCGCGTTGGTTGCATGAGCCTTTGCATTGTTGACCTTTGCTGCATACCTTGCCAACTGCAGAGCATCGGGGTAATTAACTCTAGAATCATCTGATAGCAAGTTAAGTTTCCTGAGCAATTCGTAATCCTTGCCATTCAAAATCATGTTTTGCCCAAACGTAAGGAAGTAAGGAGAATATCCGGTGGTTGTATGTAGACTGGATCGAATAGCACCGTTAATCTCATTCAGTCGTTGATCCCAGGTAGTGTGATCTTTCCCCACGTACGCACGGATAGCCGCCAAAACCGATCGGTTTAAGCGCTCGCTTGCATTCGCTTGAGGCGAATAAAAGGCGGTACAAATATGTTTAATTGAAAATCGAGTTAGAAAAGCCTCAAAGAATCCTGATCGAAATTGAGAACCATTGTCCGTTAAGATGGATTCCGGCACTCCAAACGTAAAGAAAATGGAATTTTCTAAGTACTCGCAAATCTTTCCGGAAGTGAATCGTTTCAATGGACAGAGAAAATGGAATTTTTTACAATGATCCACGATTATTAATAATCCGATATTCCCTGCCTTTGAACGAGGGTATGGACCTAACAGATCCATGTAGAGTCGTTGAAACGGTCTCTCTGATTGCATTGGCTTTCCCAATGGTGGTCGTAATACTATATTGGGACTTTTGGTCTGTTTACAAACGACACAATTATTCACGTACTCTCGGATTTGAACCAACATCTTGGGCCAGAACAGGTATCTCTTAAGTTTTTCAACGGTTTTACCCATCCCGCCATGTGATGCGCTAGGAGAATCATGGGCTTGTTTGATAACACTACTGACTAGGCCAGAGGGTACCCATAATTTCCACGACTGGTGGTCAGATTCAGAATCTCCAATCGAAGCTTCGGTGCGTTTGTATACATAGCCATCTGTTATTTTTAAATCTGGAAGTTTCTCTTGGTTCTGCTGAATGCGTTCAATTAAATCCAGATATTCCAACGAAGTGAAATGCTCGGACTCTAAATCGATGATCGGCCCTAGATCGATAAACTCATCTACTGACGATTCATTTTGCCTGGACAGAGTGTCAGCAATAACATTTTGTGAACCCTTCCGGTGTTCAATGCGGAAATCAAAACCCTGTAACTGTATAGCCCATCGCGCGAGCCTTCCAGACAAATCCTTTTGTCGCATCAACCACTGCAATGCTGCATGGTCAGTTATTACTAAGAATTCCTGGCCTTCTATGTAAGCTCGAAATTTCTTAATTCCCTTAATAACTGCTAGACATTCTAGTTCTGTAACGGAATAATTCCGTTGAGCTTTGGATAACTTAACCGACATGTATCCAATTGGCATTTCGAAGCCTTCTTCATTCTCTTGCGCTAGGACGCACCCGAGACCAAAAGAACTAGCATCCCACAATAAGATGAATTTCTTAGAAAAATCAGGAGTTCTGAGGATTGGAGCTGATGTTAATCTTCGTTTCAATTCTTCAAAAGCATTGGTTGCGGTTTCATTCCATATTAAGGAAGTATTCTGTTTCTTAAGCATCTCGGTCAATGGATAGCTCACGGAGGCATAATTCTCGACGAAACGTCGATACCATCCGGATAAACCGAGAAACCGTCGTAACTGCTTTACCGTTGTTGGAATTGGGAAGTCGTTGATTGCCTGAATCTTAAATGGATCAGTCTTGATCTGACCATCCGAAATTATGAAACCGAGATATTTAATCTCTCTCATGCAGAACTTAGATTTTCGAACGTTGATAGTAATATTCGCTTTTCTTAAGCATAGTGCGATTTCTTGCAAAAGAATCAAGTGCGAATCAAAGTCATCCGATAGAACAAGCAAGTCATCGAGATATACAAAAACTCGATTCCGTATGACATGGTCCATTAAGCGGCATAAGGTCTGAGGTGCATTTGTCAGACCAAATGGCATGACCTTTGTAATATGTCACTTTGTAATTATAACACTGGCACGTCTGTGCCGTTTGACTTCGGTTTTTTGAATGTCTTTATTGAATTTATTCTTATAAATCAGACCGCATAGCTGCGCTGCCGGTTACGCCAACAGCGGAGCGGCTTCATACATATTTGTCTTATCAGCATAATCGAGAGGGCAAGAGCCGTATGTACATATGTGTATATATATATATGCTTCAAGTGGTCAGCGTGGGAATGCTGACTTAGCTTAGCGCATAAGCGGCGATCATATTGCACGCTCACTTGAAGTGGTTTTGTTTGTGTACTGCAACAATGTGTTGCTGATACATTTATTGTTAACCATTGGGTACAGTGTACACTCAATATATGCACATACTACATCTCCCTCCTTTTGAAAAATAACGTAATTAAATGTAGTTATTTTACTTAAATTTATTTTATATATATAAAAATTTTGATTTGAGGATTTTTTGTATTTGTAATGTATTTAATGTTTTTTTTTTTTTTGTGTATACATATCTTTTTGCACATCTTGTATAATTAAATTTTTTTTTTTGTATTTTTTTTTTTGTTTTATTTTGTGTCTGTTATGAATTAAAAAATTTTAACCTATCTTTGTGAACTGTTTGTTTTTTATTCTTATTTCCGGAAATAACTATATTATCATTATCTTCGATTTTTTCAACTATATAGGGCCCTGTGTATTTAAGATCTAGCTTATGGCCTACTTCGTTTTTTAGTAGAACTTTATCTCCTATTGATAGCGTTATGTTCCTAGTTTTTAAATCATAAATTTCCTTATTTTTCTGTTTATTTAACTCGAGCATATTTCTTGCTCTTTTGTATGCTACTTCTAATCTATATCTACTTTCTTTAGCGTAGTCTTCTATGTAATATATAGGTTCTATATTACTTATGCTATCAAAATATTTTGGTAGATTATTAGTCTTACCAAATACTAACTCATATGGACAATAATTATGTGCCATAGAGGGGGTTGTATTGAAACAATAAACAAAATATGGAAGCCATACGTCCCAATCAGTTTTATTTACTGATATATAGGATCGTATGTATTCGTTAAATGTTCTGTGGCTTCTTTCTATTGTTCCAACAGTTTGATGATGGTGTGCAGTTGATGTTATATTTTTTATTTTTAAATATTTGCACAAATCGTTTATAATTGAATTTTTATATTCCGTTCCCATGTCCGAAATGAACGTCTTCATTGGACCGTACTTGAGAATAAATGATTCAAATATTGCCGTTGCAACGGTTGCTGCGCTTGTATTTGCGACAGGTATAGCAACTAGATATTTAGTCAAGTCACATATGAGCGTGACTGCATATTCATTGCCTTTTTCTGACTTGGGTAGTGGACCAATTGTATCCACTATCACTCTGTCAAAAGCCTTCATCGGGGTTTCTGTAATTGTTAAAGGGGTCTTTATATTTGTTGTTGTTTTTGCTTTTTGACATTTCTGACATTTCCGGATGTGCTCTGTTATATCGCGAGTCATACCTTTCCAGTAATAATGTCTTTTGACCTTGGCCAAGGTTTTTGCAATGCCTGTGTGACCTCCTTGTACTGGATCATCATGTAGTGTAGACAATATAGCTTCTTTCTCTTTAACATTCGTTAATGTGGTCACCGGGTTGAGTAGCGCTACTCTCAATGTTTTCAATATTTTATTGCCCATAATTTTGAAATTATCTATTGAAACCTTTTCAAAGATATTTTCCCACGGTGCCATTTTCAATTGGCTGATTTTTAATATACCGGCTTCTTTTTCTAGCCTTGGAAATAGTTGTCCTAAGTCAATATTTCCATTATTAGTATATAAATCTCCAATATCAATTCTTGCTATAATTTTCTTACCATGTTTAAAGAAACATAGCATATCTTTTATATGCAAGGTCACTACTTTACGTACTTCATCATTATTAATGACTTCGTATACGTTGGGCTGAGAAGCTGTTTCGGTAGATTGCTTTGGCATCTCTACTTTGTTGTTTTCTGCGCGGAATTTTTGTCTACTTTGATACCTGGTAGTGACTTTCAGGACTTTATTTTGTATGTCTTTTAGTTCAGATATTGTTATCCGTGACAATGCATCGGCTACAAAATTATCTTTGCCTCTTAGGTACTCTACTCTAGGAGCCGTCAGCCGTCGGGTGCTATAGGGGGATAAACGGATGTCGGGTCGGCTCGTCACAACTGTAGACTTGGAAAGGGGCACGGGTGCCTCGGGTTCATGGCTTGCCCTGGATCCAAGGCGACTGTGCTCCGCGTCATAGGATACAGGTGGGCACGAGCGAACCGGCACCCGCCGTAACTGTACACACCGGCGGAAGTGCGACTATACTCTCCCCGTGAGGGCGGCTGGAAACAGGTCCTGGCACGGTCATGTCTCTGCCAGGATGCTGGCGAATTGTAGTCGGGCGGAGAGAAGAAAACTCTCAGTGAAATAACCCCAATCCAAGGTGACACTGTCATATGCCGAGGGATGCATGGCCGAGGGGGTGCTCGGTCGCTTATATGCGGACTCTGGATACCTGCCGACCTCCAGTTTTAATAAGGCTTCCCGGGGCACGCGGGCTATGCCCCGGGCGACAAACCCCTTCCCGCCTACTCGTGGGATCAAATATGCCAAATTCAAATATTAAAACAAAAAACACCGCAAAGGAGCACGGCACTCCTCCTAAAGTGCCGGAGGGAAAAGACCATCCCTCTACAAACGCATCTGGGAAACCAGTGCCCAAAAAGACGGGGAAGGAGACTAAGTCGGTCCACCGTCTCGAGGCAGCAGGCGCTGTGAGGAGAGGACCGAAAAGCCAATCGGGCCAATCCACGTCGGGGGGACGTCGGGGGGATCCCCGGTTACCGGGGGGGCGACCATGCAGAGCGATATCGCGGCTGGCGGACCCCTTGGGACCGGGAACCCCTTGACAACCCCGGCAGGCGGCGCCTCTGCCTCGAAAGATAGGCCCAAGTTTCAGGACAAGAGACGTGCGGCCATCATCCTGGGCAACGACGACCCGGTGTTCCTGGCGTCTGCCCAGGGAATCGAATCGCGGCGATGGGCCAAGACAGTCCTGCCCGACTACCAGCCAGCCAAAGCTGGCAAGGCCACAGCCAAGGCCCCAAGCAAGCGGCAACGCTCGGCGGAGGACACCGCCACACAAGTCCAACAGGCCAAAAGGACAAAGACATTGAGCAACCGCTCGTTTGCCGAGGTGGCGAGGGGAAAAACCCTGATTGGAGTCCTGGACAGGGGCTCTAAAGACGGGCAGATCCCTAGGGACAAGTGGCACCTCGTGGAAAACGAGCTCCAAGACCGTTTCCTCCAGGAGTTGGAGGAGAATGGAGGACCACCGCCCAAGTGTGAGGACGCCGGGTGGCACCAAGGCAGGGTGAAAGCCATCGCCTGCCAAGATGCTCGCTCGGCGGCCCTCTACGCGAAGGCGGTAGCGTCGCTCAAGGAGGTCTACCCAGGAGCCCAGCTGGAGGTCGTGAAGTGGGAGGACATCCCCAGCAAGCCGAGGGCCAGAGCGTGGGTCTCGGCGAAGCCTGCAGAGCCGGATAAGATTCTCCGGATTCTGCAGGTCTGCAACCCCCACCTTCCCACAGCCGATTGGAAGGTGGCCAAAGTAGAGGAGAGCAACGGGCAGAGGCGCCAAATTATCCTCGTCCTGAACGAGGAGTCGGTCAGACTTCTCCACGACACGGAGGGTGCTGTGGACTACGGCTACAAGAAAGTAGTCGTAGTACCATACAAGTCCGACTCCAAAGGCATGCAGCCGACGGTCGAGCCAGACCTGGAGCCCCCGGAGATCCCTAGTACGGAGACCAAGCCTGCGGTGTCAGACGTGGCATCAGTGGTGTCGGATGACATTTTAGATGGTTACGTCTCAGACGTGAGCGATCTCACTAGGGATCTCAAACACATCGGGGTCGCGGAGGAGTTGGACTCTTCGGAGAGCGACCACGAAAGGACAATGGTGGAGGTGGACCTCAGGAATGTCACTGATACTCCTGCAGATAAACCTCCACCATTGTAAGGCAGCATGCGCTGCTCTTCTGCTCCACCTAGCCAAGGGTGGAGCCGACATAGTCCTCATTCAGGAGCCCTGGATCCTCGGAAACAGGGTCTCTGGTCTGAGGACTCCTGACTATAAGCTATACGTAGCTGACTCCGCAGGTAAAACTCGCACCTGCATCCTTGCAAAAAGAGATTTGCACTTATTTTTGCTCCCAAATTTCAGCAATGAAGACCAAACAGCAGTGAGCCTCGAAGGCCAGGGGTGCTCACTGAGAATCTGCTCCACGTACATGGGTCACGACCAACCAGACCCCCCTCCACAGGCGCTCAGGGCGCTAATCACAGACTGCGAGGCCAAGGACATCGGCCTAATCGTAGGGTGCGACGCCAACGCACACCACTGCCAGTGGGGAAGCACTGACACCAACGAAAGGGGTGAGTACCTCTTCAACTATTTACTGACCACTCAGATGGTCCTTTTAAATAGGGGGAGTGATCCCACCTTCATTATTAAAAACCGCAAGGAGGTCCTGGACCTCACACTTGCCTCTCACGAGTTACACGGGAACATCGTATCCTGGAGGGTCCTGGAAGAGCACTCCTTCTCGGACCACAGGTACGTGGAAACCGTATTCTCTTTTTCACTACCGAGACCAGCTCAATTTCGTAACCTTAGGCGGACAAACTGGGCTCGGTACTCAGACCATCTCTGTCGTGTTCTCCCTGAGACTCCACCTGAGGAAGAGATCTCCAGGGAAGCCACGAGTCATCTTGTTAAACTATTTACCGACGCCTGCAATGAGGCGCTCGATAAATCCTGCCCCTCTAGCAAGAGCAGAGGCCGGAAGAAACCTGAATGGTGGAATCCGAAACTGAGGGAACTCCGGAAAGCCTCCCGAAGACTCTTCAATAAAGCTAAGGCCGAAAACGCTGAGCAGAACTGGGCCGATTACAAGGCTGTCAGTTTACAATAAAGAACTGAGGAAAGCCAAACGCGCCTCATGGCGTAAGTTCTGTAGCGACATTGAGAATAACTCGGAAGCCTCGCGCTTGCGCAAAGTTCTCTCGAAGACTACACCCACTCTGGGCTACCTGAAGAACGCCGACCAATCATGGACAACGTCCAGTAATGAGTCGCTAAATCTTCTCCTTAGCACCCACTTTCCCGGCTGCGATGAAAACAGACCACACTACATCGCGGCTCCCTCCGTTGCCTCAAGTGGTATCATGAACCTGCTAAGCCAGGAGAACATTTCGTGGGCAATAAAAAGCTTCAAACCATACAAATCCGCGGGACCAGATGGCATCATCCCTGCCCAACTGATTCACGCTGGACAAAAAGGCACTAGTTGGCTCAAAAGGATATATGAGGGAATCTTCTCCCATGGATATATCCCGGAAACCTGGCTTCATACCAAAGTCGTCTTCATCCCCAAGGCAGGCAAGCCCTCGCACACTGCCCCCAAAGATTTCAGACCCATAAGTCTATCGTCCTTCCTTCTGAAGACGATGGAACGGCTTTTGGGGATGCATCTCACGGTAAATATTCCGCCTAGTCTACTCTCAGACTCCCAGCATGCCTATCGGAAAGGAAGATCCACCGAAACGGCCCTACACACGATCACATCAATCATAGAAGCGTCCATCAACTGTAAGGAATACACCCTGGTAGCCTTCCTACACCCTGGTAACATCCTACCGACCGCCATCACGGGTGCACTGACGGAACTGGGGGTTGACTCCCGGACGGTGAGCCTGATCGATCAGATGCTACAATGCAGGACGGTTGAGGCATCACTGGGGACGTCAACGTCCACCAGATTTGTCAGTAGAGGCACCCCGCAGGGCGGAGTCCTCTCGCCCCTCCTATGGAACGTGGCAGTGAACGAACTGCTGCGGGAGATAGAGGGGGGTGGCTGCCGCGTGGTGGCGTATGCGGACGATGTTGCTATAGCATTCTCGGGTAAATTCCCGCAGACGCTATGTGAGTGCCTGACAAGCACTCTCAAGAAGATGTCAAAATGGGCAGACAAATGCGGGTTAGGCGTCAACCCGTCTAAAACGGAACTGGTGCTCTTCACTAGGAAGTACAAAGTACCGGCACTGATTCCCCCAAGACTATGTGGGGAAGCGCTAATCTTCAGCAACAACGCCAAGTATCTTGGTCTAATCCTCGATAGAAAGCTCGATTGGAAATTGAGCATAGAGGATAGAGTAAAGAAGGCCACAGTAGCCCTCTATACTTGCAGGAAAGCCATCGGACTAAGATGGGGAATGACCCCCTATATAGTTCGGTGGCTTTACACCACCATCATACGACCGATCATGCTCTATGGAGCGGTAGTATGGTGGCCAGCCTTAGACAAAAGGACATGCCTCAACAAACTCAGCAGAGTTCAACGCATGGCAGAGCTATGCATAACTGGCGGGCTACGCACTACTCCAGGGGAAGCCCTGGATACTGTGCTGGACCTCCTCCCCATAGATCTCATGGGAAAGAAAGTGGCAACACTCTCCGCACTCAGAATGAGAGAAGCCAGACTGTGGAAAGCGTCCGCGGTCGGGCACTCGGGAATCCTGACGAGACACCCGCAATTACCAGAGAGGACAGATTATTGTGTCCCTACTGATCACCTCTCGACGCCTTTCCAGGTATCAATCCCACTTAGGGAGGACTGGGAGATGGGCGAACCAGGCCCCGCAAATGCGGTTCACTTCTACACTGATGGCTCAAAGTTAGACGGCCGCGTGGGAGGCGGAGTCTACTGCAGCGAGCTGAACATCAGTCATTGCTTCAGGCTCCCGGACCACTGCAGTGTGTTCCAAGCGGAGGTTGTAGCCATCAAGGAGGCCATTTCCATCGTCTCCAAACTATTTCTAGACACGCACTTAGTGTGCGTTTTCTCGGACAGCCAAGCAGCTATTAAAGCTCTAGGCTCAATATCGTCGAACTCAGCGACTGTAAATGACTGCCGCAGGTCTCTGCACGAGATCGCAGAGCAGTTAGACCTCTTCCTTATATGGGTCCCAGGCCATAGGGACATCGAGGGGAACGACGCCGCCGACGAGCTAGCAAGGCAGGGTACTACAATTCCTCTCCTTATGGAGAGGGAGCAGGTAGCGATGCCTCTGGCTACGTGTAGGCTCCTTACGCACGAATTGTTTGAGCAAAATGCCAATAGGAGATGGCAGCAAACAGCTTCCTGTAAAATCTCAAGATTGATATGGCCATATCGATCGAAGAAGGGGCTCAGCCGAGCTGTATAGGCTCAGCAGAGCACAGTGCTCTGCAGTTACTCGAGCCATTACGGGACACTGGCAGATTGGCACTCACGCCTCTAGACTGTCAATCCCTCATAACGACTTCTGCAGGAGTTGTCGCGACGAGGAAGAAGAGGAATCGGTCGCCCACTTCTTCTGCCACTGCCCAGCCCTTGGAAATCGTCGTCTTCGTATTCTCGGGGCCGCTTTCCTCACGGACATTTCGGACCTATCCGAAATCAAACCGGGGACCTTGTCCAGATTCATCCAAGCCTCCGGATGGAACTGCCCTTAATTTGCAACAGCCTGTTTCTCCACGATTTCTAGGCACTGGGAAGGGGCACACGCCCATGCGGCACCACAACGGACCTTCTATAGGTCCAAGTGAGCTTGGGAGGGTTTCATCACTCTCCCAGGCTACCGCCTGAACCTAACCTAACCTAGGTACTCTACAGTAAAATTATACTCCTCTAATTCAAGTCTCATACGCGTTAATTTAGAACTGGGGTTTGTCATTGAAAACAAAAATGTTAGTGGTCTATGGTCTGTTTTTACTATGAAATGAGTTCCGTAGACATAGGGTCTAAATTTGGTGATTGCCCAATAAATAGCTGTTAACTCTTGTTCCGTCGTACTTTTGTTACTTTCTCCTTTGGTAAATGCTCTCGATGCGTAAGCTATTGGGAGTTGAGTTCCGTTGTGGGCTTGTGTTAGCACTGCACCACAGGCTTGCTTACTAGCATCTGTGATTATACAAAATTCTTTCGTAAAATCTGGATATTGTAACAGAGTAGGCTTTATTAATTGAGCTTTAAGATATTCAAATGCATTTTGACAGTCATTAGTCCATTCAAATGGAACATTCTTTTTATTTAATCTTGTTATATGCCTAGAATAATCGGCGAAATTTTTGATGAATCGTCTGTAGTAATTACAAAATGCTATAAAACGTCTAGCGCTATCAGAGTCATGTGGGACTGGATAATTTAATATGACGTCAAACTTTTTGTCATCTGGTAAGATTCCCTTATCTGTGCATTTGTGGCCCAAAAAATGTGACTTCATGCATGAAAAATGAACATTTTTCAGGATGTAGTTTCAAGTTGTGTTTCCTACACATGTCAAAAACACTAATTAAATTGTTAAGCATGTGTTTTTCGGAACAACCGATTACTATTAAGTCATCCATATAGAGGAATGCTTGTGATGGTTCAAGTCCAGAGAATGCGATAGTCATCATTCTTTGGAATGAATTGGGAGCTATTTTCAAACCAAATGGTAATCGCGTGAAGCGATAAGAGCCGTTGCTCGTTGAAAAGGATGTTATATCTCTAGAGTTCTCTAGCTCAATCTGATGGAATCCTGACATTAAGTCAAGGCAAGAGAAATATTTTGCTCTTCCTAGTTGATCCAAGATATCATCGATCCTAGGAAGTGGAAATTTATCGGATAGTAATTTTTTATTAATTTGGCGATAGTCAACTACTAATCGCCATTTTTTCTTTTTGTTATCTATGGATTTCTTTGGTACTAGTAAAAGTGGACTGTTGTATTCTGAGGCTGACGGTTCAACTATTCTATCTTTGATTAGTTTATCGACTTGAGCTTGGATTTCGTCTTTTTGACTATGAGGATTTCTATAATTTTTTATATATACAGGTTCATTATCTTTTAATCTTAGTTTCTGCTTGTAAAAATTATTGGTTGTTATTGATTCGGTATCAAGTCCGAATATGTCTGCGTAGTTACAACAAAGTTCTCTTAATTGTTTATTAAATAGTTTTGGAAAATTTTTAGATAACTTTGATATAACATCGTTTGTTCTAGTTTCATTATTTATTTCGGATATATCATAATTTGCTAATGGTTCATAATTCAACTTATTTATATTAATCATTTGGTCGGTACTAGTTGTATTAAGTAAACGGACGAATGCATTTGCAGTTGTTACGACTGTGTTTGCTGCATATATACCAGGTTGAATTTCCTGGTTCGGAATAAAAATGCTATCTTCATTTGAAGTTAACTCAATTTTACGGACAACTTCGGATCGTGCTGGTAACACAATTGTATTGTTACCAGAGCTGTGATTTATGGGAACATAAATATGGTAGTTTAGATTGTCTGGTCTTATTATGAGCAGATCTTTTGAAGGTGTGAAATCTAGTTGACAATTAAATTTTTTAATAAAATCTATTCCTAAAATTCCATCACACGGTATAGAAAAAGTTGATTCGACAATATGGAAGTTGTGTGGAATTATATATTTAGTTGTTTGTATTTCTAAGGATGTCATTCCTTTAGATTGAATTAATCCTTGATTGATTCCCTGAATATTTATTTTGTTGTTTTTGTTTATGTCATTAAAAGTGTCTGAATTGTCTTTTAACAGAGATATGTCTGCACCAGTATCTATCAAAAATATTAATTTCTTGCCTGTAGCTACGTTTGTGAATGTTACGAATATATTTATACTAAGATTAATCGAATGAACCTTTTTACTGTCTATTGCTGTGTACCTAAGGGCTGTTGTGAGTTTCCCGATTCATTCTGGGCAATTCTCACATTGTTGTTATTGCCATTATTATTGTTATGGCCTCTGTATGAGTTACCGCGGCCTCTATAGTTTCCTCTATATTGGCCTCTACCTCTGTTGTTGCCATAATTATTATTTTGGTAGTTTCCACGGTAGTTTCCGCGGTTATACGCTCGGTTAGTATTATATCTCGGTTGTGCAGCATATAGGACTGTATTTGGGTGTCCTACTGCGTCTGTGCAACTATCGACGAACACAGTTGTAATCTCACTCATTGTATTGAAATTTCGTGATTTCATTACAGACCTAACTTCGTCAATTGTGCTGTTTCCTATGATTGATTTTACAGCAACTTGTAGGCTCAATTCTTCGGCATATTCTTGCGATACACCGTTAATCATATGTGCCGATTGCAAAGCCCTTGTCAACTGTTCAACTTCTTGAATATATTGACTTGCCGTCTTTTGCTTTTGCTGCAGATTGAACAATTTAGCTGATATTGCTTTGGCTGATTCGCCTTTTATACCGCTTTTTAGTTTGTCTATTATGGACACTATTGTTTGTTCAGTGGTGATTAAGTTTCGAATATGGCCTTTGAGTTTAGTTTTTATTAGGTTGACTGCTGTAGTTTCATGTGTTCCCTTAAGTGAATCCACTAAGCTAAGAGCATCAATGAAACTTTGTAGATTCTCAGGCTTTCCACTAAACTCAGGTATGAGTGAAGCGGCTAGCTTAAGAAATTCTAGTTGTGACATGGCCATTTTTAGAGTTTTTACTTCAGTAATAGGCTCTGATTCAGAATCAACTAGATTGGTTAGTGTGATTACCGCTGGTATCGTAAGGTCGCCTAGGTCTTCTTCTTTTATATGTGTATCTGAACCGCTTGCGATTTCAGATTCGCCCTCTAAGTCTGTGTTTGTGTCTTCCTCGACTAATACTGGAGTATTCAAAATCGAAGGTATTGTTATGTCTAGTGAATATTTTGATTTGATGCTATTTAAATTTGTTTTTAATCTATTCAAAAATCTTGATACATACGACCAATGCTGAGTATTTAACTTTTCTTTATTGTCGTGTATCAGGGAACGAGCTTGGTTAAAACATGCAACTAATAGTGTCGCGTGTCTACTTATAGTTTCGTTTGAAATATTCCTATTTTGTGCTAGACACTTGTATGATTTATCAAAATTTTCTTTTATTTTAACTAATGCGGCATTAATATTTTGCCATTCCATTTCATTTTAAAATAATTATTAAAATGTGCAAAAACATTTATAGGTTTTCAATCGAATAATGATATATTTTTATTCATGATTCGTTTTGGACTTTTTCTTTTATTTTTGGCCAATTTTGGTTACCATTATAAATTTGTTTTAAATTTTGTCCAGGTCATCTGCCCGGCTTTGATAGCGTTTCTTTATGCATCTATTATGTAGTTTATACAATTTATATAATAGATGTCCTATGATTATAATGAAAATAATAGCAATAAGTATTGTTATTAACTTTAGGTCGGTGTTATTGACTTCGACTTTGTTTATTACATTCGCTGTCGAATCTACCGATTTTACATCTACTAAACCCATTGTGTAAAAATTTTCAAAATTTTCTTCAAATTTACTTATTTTGTTTGTTCGTGACATATGTATATACAAATTTCCTTTTTTTTCTTTTATACTACTGTATAAATTCTTTGTTAATTGTTGAAATTAATTTATAATTTATATATATTTTTTTCCAGTTTTTACATTTCTTCCTGCCTAGTGTTTGTGTGGCTTTACAGGCCTCACTCTAATTGGGCAGATGTTATTCCGCTCAATTTTACAATTTTAGATCTTACAGTTAAGTTGTATGCATCGCAGGCATTTAAAAAAAAATTTTGTTTGGCGGTGGGCGCTCTAGGAAGCGCTGTCGGTTCACTGCTCCGGGTCTAGCTTGTTGCGCTAGACGAGGCCGGTGCTGGCTGCACAGGCTGCTACTGCTTCTCTGTTGGGGCACCGGTGCAGGCTGCACAGGTGTACTCGCAATGCGGCGAGTGTAGAGGTCCCTCGCAGTCGTTCGGGCAGGTCTTCCTTGGCTTTGCTATTTCTGTCGTTTGGGGTGGTGGAGTTACGGTTAATATTTTACTGATATTTCGTATTGCAGTGTAGGTGGTTGTGTGCATGGGCTCTTTCATTTTCTTTTCTGCTAGCAACAATTTGATGTGATCGAGCTCTGTGTGTAATTTCACAGATGTGCTCCACGGCAAATTATCGTTGCTATTTAGCAGTTTTAGTAGTGTTGCCCTTCTGGCTCTCAGGCGTTTTACTACGCCGCCTCTTTTGCCACACATACCACTCTACTTACTGCGTTCAGTTCCGCTCCATTTCCTGCTGCTTCCAGTGGTGCCTGCTGTTGTTGTACGCTCTCGCCGCTCTCTCTCTCGCTCTCCGCTTTTTTTTTTTTTTTTATATGATTTATTTTAACATATTTTTGTTTCCGAACATCTACATGTTCGTGACACTTGTCACGGTCGCCATGTAATATGTCACTATTGTAATTATAACACTGGCACGTCTGTGCCGTTTGACTTCGGTTTTTTGAATGTCTTTATTGAATTTATTCTTATAAATCAGACCGCATAGCTGCGCTGCCGGTTACGCCAACAGCGGAGCGGCTTCATACATATTTGTCTTATCAGCATAATCGAGAGGGCAAGAGCCGTATGTACATATGTGTATATATATATATGCTTCAAGTGGTCAGCGTGGGAATGCTGACTTAGCTTAGCGCATAAGCGGCGATCATATTGCACGCTCACTTGAAGTGGTTTTGTTTGTGTACTGCAACAATGTGTTGCTGATACATTTATTGTTAACCATTGGGTACAGTGTACACTCAATATATGCACATACTACACCTTATATTGGTACAGTGGACGATTCGGAACGGTAAACGCAGTATACGGTCGTGATGGCTCGTCCAATGGTATTTGCCAGAAAGCATGTTTCATATCAAGACCAGTTATATACCGCGCTGGAGGTAAGCGGCTTAAGATCCCGTCAATATGTGGTAAGGGGTAAGCATCCTTTCTCGTGTATTTATTGATCTCGCGAGAGTCTAAACACAACCGAACCTTATCACCTTTTTGAACAAGAACACAATTACTACTCCAAGGACTGCAAGAAGGTTCTATGATATCGAGAGCTAACATATTATCTACCTCAGAAAACATACGTTTTTCGCGCGCAGGGGAGATTGGCCAGTGTCTTTGTTTAATCGCCTTAGCATCACCTACGTCGATCGAGTGCGAAATAATGCTGGTTCTGCCCAATCCGTCTCGTTCGTACGAAGGAAAAATTTCGACGACATCTTGCAGTCTCTCCTGCTCTTTACTAGAAAGTTTGTGTAACTTGGGTGAGCTTTCCTCATCCTCCGTGGGACCTATATCTAACTCAGAGACACTTTCGCTCATGAGTCGATCAGCAAGTTTAAATTTCCTAAAAAAGTCAATTCCTAAGTAAACCTCTTGGGTTAAGTTTGGTATGATGAAAAAATCTATACTTTCCGTGAGACTACGATATGTAATAGTCGCTGTGAAAATGCCCTCAACCGAGCATTTGGTTCCGCTGGCTGTTTTAACCCTTCCCGAACACTTACGTGATTTCGGATGGTTAAGGAGAGCACGGGCGGCATTGTTGCCAACGCAACTAACCGACGCTCCAGAATCTAACAAGGCGTTGTAACCCTTGTCTTCAATCGTGATGGGTGTGTACAGACGATTATCTCCCGTACTGAATATGGAAGCAATTAAGCATTGTCGAGTGCTAGCAACTGTTTTCCAAAATTTGCGTAATCGAAGGGTAGATCTTTTAGATTTTGTCGTAGTTGATATGGTACAAAGATCGCCAAATATCCTATTTCTAGCTTTCTTGTAAATTGACAGTCTTACATGTAAGGGTAAATATCTAGTTGGTCGTTTATCCGATAAAAATCCTGAGTCCATAGCGGTTTTAGCTAAACCCTCATCTATAGTCTGACTGATGCTTTCGCTATGTTTTGGTACGGATGTGCCTACAGGAGGTTCGTTGACACATCCCGCAGCCGGTTATCCGAAGGATGGCACTTAGAGCAACGTGGCTTGTAAACATTCTTGGTTCCACAACCGTAACAAAATATGCTTCTAGGTTCCACACAATCATCCCATCTATGCCCTATCTTATCACAATTCCAGCAGGACATCTTATTACGCATGATCGCTGATATTATTGGTTCAGGCTCCTCAAGGTGTTCCCTCTCCGGAGAGATCTCGGAGATGTTGCGCCGGTTTACAAAAGGCATTTTGTAAGAAGGGTTTCGAAGTTCCGAATAAAATTGCTCGTGCTTTTTAACCTCTAAAAGTAATTTCTTTATCGAAGTGATATTCAAATGTAGTAACTCGTGATGAAGTGTACTTTTGGAATTGTCAATCAACAGCTTAACAAGGTCGTATTCTGGTAGGCTACGCTCGAGTCTATTCACCAACTCTTCTATACTGTTCTGATAGGAATCAAAAGGTTCATTTTCCCCTTGCTTTCGTTTCGCGATTCTACGCCATATGTCGACATCAGTGGCAGCATCGTCATATTTATCCCTAAATGCCAGACAAAAAGTCTCCCACGCGAACTCTTCATGTTTACGATGGAACTGCCAGAACCAATCACCTGCTTTTGCGGATAACAATAAGTGCAAATGATCGCAAACCAGCTGGAAATTGTTTCCCAGGGTCTGTGCCGTCAAGGAACGTACCCGGTAAATAAATTCTGTGGCCGATAGACCGTCCTTACTACCGTCAAACTTTACCTTCCAGTTTTGAATAACATGTCCTACCTTTTCTGGTGAAATTGAAACTGAAGAGCGATTGCTAGTATTCCTTAAGTCTGCCTCTTGGCTTGCTCTACTCCTAACGTCTGCTGGTACATGCTGATAATTCGAAGCCTGCTCCGCAAGTCCCGATCTCAATTGAAACGAACTCAGCTGATGGCTCAATGCTGTCTCTATATGGGCGGTTATCTTCTCCAACAACGTCTTTTGTTGTGTGCCCATCATTGACCTTACCAAATTAACAATTTCACTCTTATCCATGGCGTTAGATGAATTCAGCGATTGGCTAGTTGGGTCTGTAGGGGTAGGATTTCCCTCCCTTTGCTTAGATCTCGTTACTATATTTGACTTGGGAATAGCGCCTCTGCCTCTACCTCGAAATCTACTTCCACTTGGCCCTGGCGCATCGAGGGGAATTCCTTCAGTGTTCGAATCTCCTACCTCTGCAAGGTCCGCGTTATTTAATTCCGTCGCCAAATCAACATTTCCCCGAACTAACAATTCTGTAGTGCATAGTCCGCGACAGGTTGGACAACTCGGTGAACTCTTAAGCCAATCGGTCAAACAGGAATGGTGAAATTGATGTTGACACGGTGTCGTGGCAAACAATTGATCTTTCTCAAGTTTATCGTGGCAAATGCGACAATAGCCATGCTGATCTAATGCAGTTTCAAAGCTATTATCCTTACTGGTCATATTTCCTCTTAATTTTTTTTTTTTTTTTCCTTTTCAATCAATTTTATATTTTCTGTCTTTTCCACAAATGCCAATGCTACATCGATGTGTAACTCCTCTCTTCTGCCTCTATGATTATTGAATTAAATGGATATTAAAGGTTCCTATTAGACTATGTTTGATACTCGTCGGGAACTCAAAGTTCCTCTAAGACCCGCCATTCAAGTCATGTTCCTATAAAGTTGAAAGTGGTCGTGCGTCTGGTTGGGTCGATCAATACAAAATCCTGCATTGCAATCGCACATTCCACAGCTCAGATACACGGCACTAACATCTTTATTCTACTAAAATATATTCTTCAGACATCTATACAGTTCACGCCGTCATTTCTTGGTAGACCAATCCCTACTCAGTCGAATTGAAATCTCCATTCCAAAAGCTGACTACACGTCTACACGATATACCGAATTTCTAATTAACAGGCTAATGGATGTATTAACAGAGCTTAACCGTGAAGCACGAAGGTTACTCCAACCGTTCGGAATTATCCTCATCTGGAAATAATCGTATCTTTGCTACACTTTTACGATTATAACACGTCGTTTCGTCTTCGGGCCCCACGTTGGGCGCCATTTTATAATGTTATGGTTACGGGCTGGTTAAATCTTTTTGGCAATGCAGCCTCAGCAGGAAAGGGAATCGGGGTTAGTGCACTATACTGCGCTCTGGGCTCAGCTCGCCGGATGGGGTCGGGGTCTTTCCTATCCCTATACTTCCTTGTTCTCGCCATATTATACAAATTTAAGTGCACTTACACAGAACCTACTTTGATCAAAACACAAGAAAAAAAAAAAAACAATGTAATCAATCCCCGGTCGGCATAGATGGCAAGAAGGAATCCGGTAGTCGCGTATTTAATTTAGTGATCCTAGGTGTAGGAGATCACTAGTTCCTCTATACCCTCCCTACCTTCGGCAATGCGTGGAACGATGTTGGCATGGCCCCTAACGTAACTACCGCGGCATTATTACACTCGATGTATCATTGGCATTATGTACTTAGACAGAATGGTGGTTATTTATTCCATATTCATGTTAATTCAAAATAGTTATATTAATCAAGATTCAAAAGATTCATATCTAACAAAAGGTTCATTAACTTAAGAATATAAAATACAATTCATAGCAAAACTGAGCCTTTTTACTCACGAAGGTCAACATTTCCATTCAATACAAAACTAATGATCATTACCAAATTCAAACACTTTCCTTGACGAGCTCGTTGGGCCCAATGAACTGCTTCGGTAGCTGTGGAACAATATTAATTATATAAAAATAGTAAAGAATTAAAGAATGATATTTTGGCCGACATTGCCAGAGTTAATCAAGGCTTAACATTGAGTTAATTAGGAAAGGAACTTAAGACATAAGATAAAGAAATTAATTCTATAGGAAAGATATTCCTTAATATAAATGTATGTTTATATGATTTTACATTTAAAGTCAAATTTAATTGAAGTGCAAACACAAGAATGCAAGCAAAAGAAAAGAACAAGACAAAGCAAAGAGAATGTCGATGATCAAATTAATGCACGTTTATATGTGTGTGCATACGCACGCATATGTCCGAATTCTCTTCGAACGAGAGCTCGCTCTTGGCGTGTGAGTTATCACGCTCTCCCTTTCATTACGCTGCACCGCTGCTATACCCTGCTATTTCGCGGGTATGTTCGTACTCACGAATCGATGATCACATGTTGTCCACGACACAGGTCACCCTAGATTCCGATTCCTGATCTGGTATTCACATTTTCTGCACACTTTCAGCTGACATAAATTTCCACTTTAATTCCTAGGCGTTGTCGATTCCGCATCAAGGATGTTGAGTTGTATCTCGCAAGATACGATTAGAGGGCATTCAAAAGTCGATGCAGATCGTCCGTTCAACGGAGACGCTGGTAATTCGAAGCGGCCAAAAATAAGACACTGGAGATTGCGTGGGGGGGGTTTTAGGCGTGAGAGCGCCAAAGCACGGCAGACCTCCAGTGACCAAGAGATTCTGTAATAGATTCGGAATTCAGTGAATGTACCAAACCTGCTTTCCTTTATAATCACCTTCTTTTTTTTCTCTACGTAGCACTTTGAACTTTCACCACACAATATAGCTTGATCTTGCTTTTTAGTCGATTCTCCGCCGACTTGCAATTATGTAATTTGGTATGTATTATGTAATACAGGGACACGTGGACTTCCACTAGAGTTTGGCACTATTGGCACAGGCACAACCGAAGTGTTTTGGGAGAAAAATGGAATTGATCCGCGTGTTCACCGTCGCTGTCGGCTTAAGCGGCATAGATGAGCTTTAACGGGGCCCATCCATGGAATTCGGTCTCGAGAGACGAAAAAGAACATTCGAGCAATTAAAGCTTCATATTCGAAGTAGCTGTTTTTAAAGCCTTGGTGTTCGAACTAATCAAGTTGGCGCGTGATTTGAATCTGCTTTATATCTGGGAAATTATTAGGGAATTTAATCTGGGTTTGCTTCACTGGCCACTACACACCTGCACTTATATAGAACCCTTCCCTATCCAGCACTGGCATGTATACTGAACCACCGCACCTATATAGCACCCACGCTCCAGGAAATGTGGCAGGATCGCACATCTTGGGCATAAGCACCAATATGGCAATATAGCCCCAAAAAAGTGGAACCTCCGCAACTATATGGCTTCTGCACTTATATAGAACCCTTCCCTATCCAGCACTGGCATGTATACTGAACCACCGCACCTATATAGCATCCACGCTGCAGGAAATGTGGCAGGATCGCACATCTTGGGCATTTTTATTTATTTATTTATTTAATTAACAATTATCTGTTAATAATGGTACTTAGTTACTAAAGGCGGAAAAAGATAAGTTAAAAGTTAGCTAAATTTAAATGATTATAAATATTGCATGCAATTAGTTTAAGAGACAGTTCAGGGGATAGGGTTTGACAGAGGGAGTTATAATTATGGCATAAAACCCTAAAAGGTTCATGATCAGCATAATTAGATCTACATATGGGTAGACGGATAGGCCTAAAAGTACGGGTAGGTCTAGATGGAACGGCCAAGTCAATCTGACCCAAGAGAGTTTGGGAGTCAACAGTCCCAAGAAGGAGCTTGTGCACGAACATTACGCCATTGCATATTCTGCGATGGTGCAACGACGGCAGGTCAATAAGATTTAGCCTAGACCGGTAGGGTGGCAAGATTCTACCTGAGTCCCAGTTAAAGTTCCGAAGGGCAAAAATTAAAAATTGCTTTTGCACGGATTCAATAACAGCCTGCTGTTCTTTATACTGCGGGCTCCACACACAAGAACAATACTCCAATATAGGACGTACTAACGAGATGTACAGTTGTTTTGTAACGTACGGGTCGTCAAACTCCTTGGACCAACGCTTGATGAACGCTAAAACACCCTTAGCTTTATTTACAGTTGCAGCTATATGGGTGTTAAAACACATCTTATGATCAAAAAGAACTCCAAGGTCATTTGAACTCGAAATTCGCTCAAGGGCATGATTTCCTAGAACATATGGGACAAAATGAGGAGCGCGACGGTAAAATGTCATAAGTTTGCATTTGGAAAGGTTCAGAAAAAGAAGATTAGTTGAACACCACAATAGTAGTTCACTTAGATCAAGTTGAAGGCGTGTGTGCAAATACCAATCAGAGTAAGAAAGACAGATTTTGACATCATCAGCATACATTAGTGTAGTAGAGTATGTTATGACTTGAGGAAGGTCATTCACAAATAAAATGAACAGAAGCGGGCCCAGATGACTTCCCTGTGGCACACCTGAAGTAACATTTACAGTATTTGACAACACGTTAGAAAACAAAACACGTTGAGTGCGGTTAGAGAGATAGGACAAAATCCAATCTAGAAGATTCGTTGGGAACCCTAATAAAGAGAGCTTGTGAATAAGCAGAGCATGGTTCACAGAATCGAATGCCTTACTGCGAACCAATTTGAAAACCACGGTGGATTAGGTTGGAAAACTCAAGAAGGTTAGTCGATGTTGAACGATGTCTGAAAAAACCGTGTTGCGACGGAGATATCAAGCTGCAACAAAGATGTTGCAGTTGCCGGGTGACCAGGAACTCAAGAAGCTTCGGGATGGCGGAAAGCTTTGCGATACCACGATAGTTTTCAATGTTTGATCTTGAACCTTTTTTGTGAAGCGGAATGATATAGGACTCATTCCAAATTACTGGGAGACAAGACTGTTCCAAAGAGAGGTTGAAGAGAAAGGTCAAGGGTTTGCAAAGGGACTGGGCACAGTGTTTTAAGATGCAACTTGGTACCTTATCTGGACCCGCAGAAAACGATATGTCCATAGATGATAAACCTTCCAGAACAACGCTTTCCTCGAAAAAGGGCAGAAAAATGCTGTTAGCTTGAGGTAGCTGGTACGGATACGGAGTGGATGCGTTGTAAATATGAGACGAGTACGTTGTTTGGAAAAAGTTAGCGAATAAATTTGCAATACCAACAGCAGAAGCTTCTGTTTTGTTCTGGTAATGAAGGGACGGAGGAAAAACGTTTGACTTGCGCTTAGAGTTAACGAACGAATAGAATTTTTTAGGATCACTACGAAAGTTTCTACTACATTGGGAAAGGTAATGATTATAACACTGACTATTGACGGCAAGGAACAGAGAGCGAGCGGAGGAGTATAGAGCTAAAGCCAACGTGGAGCCCGACTTCTGGTACTTTTTATAGAGCCGGGATTTATTATTTTTTAAGTATGATAAATACTTGGAGAACCAAGGAGGCTTGGACGATACAGGTACAGTGATATCTGGAACAAACGTATTTAGGGCGGAGTAAATAGAACTATAAAACGAGTTAACAGTTGCATCTATGTTCGGTAATGAATAAAGAAACGACCAATCAACACGCGAGAGATGTAGATCTAAATCGATAAAGTTTGTTTTGCGAAAACACTTTATGTGACAAGGAGCCATGGAACTGTCAACACATCCAGATTGTGTACACTCCAGTGATATCAACAAAGTTGGATGGTAAGGATCTTCAGGGAGAGATATTGGACTTGCTCTAGATACCGTAGCAAGAGAACCATCGTTAACAAAAACGAGGTCAAGAAGTCTGTCCCTCATGTTTTTAACGGCATTAATTTGGACAAGGGAACTATCCGTTAGCCCATTGATAAAGTCATTGTGGCAATTGGGAAACAATAGGTTAGCGTCATCACAAGGCAGCCAAGAAAGAAATGGGAGGTTAAAGTCCCCCATGACAATAATTCGATCATGGCACCCTAATGCAGAAACAACAATATTAATTGCTGAGAGGTGGTGTAAGTAAAGCTCAGCATCAGACCTGGGAGGAATGTAAGAGCAGGTTAAATAGAAAAATGCGGAGCCAACACGAACTTTGACTGCAACAAATTCAATTCCGTGAATGTTATTAAATGGGAATAACTCAGATGAGAAAACAGATTTAACTGCAATCAGAACCCCACCTGCAAAAGATGGGCGGTCCATTCTATAAATAGTGTAACTATCAATGAAAATTTCATGATCATTGACAGAGGAGTTAAGCCAGGTTTCGGTAAACGCGATGGCATCGAAATCAAAGGACGCGCTATTAGTATGAATTTGACGCAATTTTCCCAGCAAACTGCGAACGTTCTGATAGTGCATGGAAAAATAGTACATCAGTTTTTTGGAGCATGTTCAGTTATTCTAGGATTCGAGTTCGAATCTTTGAGAAGGAACTCATGCACAATTGTATGCTCAGGCCATATTGACGGTTTTAGAGAACTGGATAGTAAAGAATCAGGGAGAAGAATTTTAAATGATGATATGTTGCGCTTATGTTTAAATGTAAATTTAGTCACAACTATATCAACAGGCGAGGTGTTAAGTTTAGAGGAGAGATGTTGTTTAACATCCTCTGTTGTAGCCTCAGGAATAAGACGAGAAACAAATATTGCTTTCCGAGGGACCACTGCTCTAAGTGCATAAGCACCAATATGGCAATATAGCCCCAAAAAAGTGGAACCTCCGCAACTATATGGCACCTGCACTTATATAGAACCCTTCCCTATCCAGCACTGGCATGTATACCGAACCACCGCACCTATATAGCATCCACGCTCCAGGAAATGTGGCAGGATCGCATATTTTGGGCATAAGCACTAATATGGCAATATAGCCCCAAAAAAGTGGAACCTCAGCAACTATATGGCTTCTGCACTTATATAGAACCCTTCCCTATCCAGCACTGGCATGTATACTGAACCACCGCACCTATATAGCATCCACGCTCCAGGAAATGTGGCAGGATCGCACATCTTGGGCATAAGCACCAATATGGCAATATAGCCCCAAAAAAGTGGAACCTCCGCAACTATATGGCACCTGCACTTATATAGAACCCTTCCCTATCCAGCACTGGCATGTATACTGAACCACCGCACCTATATGGCATCCACGCTCCAGGAAATGTGGCAGGATCGCATATTTTGGGCATAAGCACTAATATGGCAATATAGCCCCAAAAAAGTGGAACCTCCGCAACTATATGGCACCTGCACTTATATAGAACACTTCCCTATCCAGCACTGGCATGTATACTGAACCACCGCACCTATATAGCATCCACGCTCCAGGAAATGTGGCAGGATCGCATATTTTGGGCATAAGCACCAATATGGCAATATAGCCCCAAAAAAGTGGAACCTCCGCAACTCTATGGCACCTGCACTTATATTGAATACTTCCCTATCCAGCACTGGCATGTATACTGAACCACCGCACCTATATAGCATCCACGCTGCAGGAAATGTGGCAGGATCGCACATCTTGGGCATAAGCACCAATATGGCAATATAGCCCCAAAAAAGTGGAACCTCCGCAACTATATGGCACCTGCACTTATATAGAACACTTCCCTATCCAGCACTGGCATGTATACTGAACCACCGCACCTATATAGCACCCACGCTCCAGGAAATGTGGCAGGATCGCACATCACGGGCATAAGCACCAATATGGCAATATAGCCCCAAAAAAGTGGAACCTCCGCAACTATATGGCACCTGCACTTATATAGAACCCGTCCCTATCCAGCACTGGCATGTATACTGAACCACCGCACCTATAACGCCCCCCACGCTCCAGGAAATGTGGCAGGATCGCACATCTTGGTCATAAGCACCAATATGGCAATATAGCCCAAAAAAAGTGGAACCTCCGCAACTATATGGCACCTGCACTTATATAGAACCCTTCCCTATCCAGCACTGGCATGTATACCGAACCACCGCACCTATATAGCATCCACGCTCCAGGAAATGTGGCAGGATCGCATTTTTTTAGGCATAAGCACCAATATGGCAATATAGCCCCAAAAAAGTGGAACCTCCGCAACTATATGGCACCTGCACTTATATAGAACACTTCCCTATCCAGCACTGGCATGTATACTGAACCACCGCACCTATATAGCATCCACGCTGCAGGAAATGTGGCAGGATGGCACATCTTGGGCATAAGCACCAATATGGCAATATAGCCTCAAAAAAGTGGAACCTCCGCAACTATATGGCACCTGCACTTATATAGAACATTTTCCTATCCAGCACTGGCATGTATACTGAATCACCGCACCTATATAGCACCCACGCTCCAGGAAATGTGGCAGGATCGCACATCTCGGGCATAAGCACCAATATGGCAATATAGCCCCAAAAAAGTGGAACCTCCGCAACTATATGGCACCTGCACTTATATAGAACCCTTCCCTATCCAGCACTTGCATGTATACTGAACCACCGCACCTATATAGCATCCACGCTCCAGGAAATGTGGCAGGATCGCATATTTTGGGCATAAGCACCAATATGGCAATATAGCCCCAAAAAAGTGGAACCTCCGCAACTATATGGCACCTGCACTTATATAGAACACTTCCCTATCCAGCACTGGCATGTATACTGAACCACCGCACCTATATAGCATCCACGCTGCAGGAAATGTGGCAGGATCGCACATCTTGGGCATAAGCACCAATATGGCAATATAGCCCCAAAAAAGTGGAACCTCCGCAACTATATGGCACCTGCACTTATATAGAACACTTCCCTATCCAGCACTGGCATGTATACTGAATCACCGCACCTATATAGCACCCACTCTCCAGGAAATTTGGCAGGATCGCACATCTCGGGCATAAGCACCAATATGGCAATATAGCCCCAAAAAAGTGGAACCTGCGCAACTATATGGCACCTGCACTTATATAGAACCCTTCCCTATCCAGCACTGGCATGTATACTGAACCACCGCACCTATATAGCATCCACGCTCCAGGAAATGTGGCAGGATCGCATATTTTGGGAATAAGCACCAATATGGCAATATAGCCCCAAAAAAGTGGAAACTCCGCAACTATATGGCACCTGCACTTATATAGAACACTTCCCTATCCAGCACTGGCATGTATACTGAACCACCGCACCTATATAGCATCCACGCTGCAGGAAATGTGGCAGGATCGCACATCTTGGGCATAAGCACCAATATGGCAATATAGCCCCAAAAAAGTGGAACCTCCGCAACTATATGGCACCTGCACTTATATAGAACACTTCCCTATCCAGCACTGGCATGTTTACTGAATCACCGCACCTATATAGCACCCACGCTCCAGGAAATGTGGCAGGATCGCACATCTCGGGCATATGCACCAATATGGCAATATAGCCCCAAAAAAGTGGAACCTCCGCAACCATATGGCACCTGCACTTATATAGAACCCTTCCCTATCCAGCACTGGCATGTATACTGAACCACCGCACCTATATAGCACCCACGCTCTAGGAAATTTGTCAGGATCGCATATTTTGGGCATAAGCACCAATATGGCAATATAGCCCCAAAGAAGTGGAACCTCCGCAACTATATGGCACCTGCACTTATATAGAACACTTCCCTATCCAGCGCTGGCATGTATACTGAACCACCGCACCTATATAGCATCCACGCTCCAGGAGATGTGGCAGGATCGCATATTTTGGGCATAAGCACCAATATGGCAATATAGCCCCAAAAAAGTGGAACCTCCGCAACTATATGGCACCTGCACTTATATAGAACCCTTCCCTATCCAGCACTGGCATGTATACTGAACCACCGCACCTATATAGCATCCACGCTCCAGGAAATGTGGCAGGATCGCACATCTTGGGCATAAGCACCAATATGGCAATATAGCCCCAAAAAAGTGGAACCTCCGCAACTATATGGCACCTGCACTTATATAGAACACTTCCCTATCCAGCACTGGCATGTATACTGAACCACCGCACCTATATAGCATCCACGCTGCAGGAAATGTGGCAGGATCGCACATCTTGGGCATAAGCACCAATATGGCAATATAGCCCAAAAAAAGTGGAACCTCCGCAACTATATGGCACCTGCACTTATATAGAACCCTTCCCTATCCAGCACTGGCATGTATACTGAACCACCGCACCTATATAGCATCCACGCTCCAGGAAATGTGGCAGGATCGCATATTTTGGGCATAAGCACCAATATGGCAATATAGCCCCAAAAAAGTGGAACCTCCGCAACTATATGGCACCTGCACTTATATAGAACCCTTCCCTATCCAGCACTGGCATGTATACTGAACCACCGCACCTATATAGCATCCACGCTCCAGGAAATGTGGCAGGATCGCACATCTCGGGCATAAGCACCAATATGGCAATATAGCCCGAAAAAAGTGGAACCTCCGCAACTATATGGCACCTGCACTTATATAGAACCCTTCCCTATCCAGCACTGGCATGTATACTGAACCACCGCACCTATATAGCACCCACGCTCTAGGAAATTTGTCAGGATCGCATATTTTGGGCATAAGCACCAATATGGCAATATAGACCCAAAAAAGTGGAACCTCCGCAACTATATGGCACCTGCACTTATATAGAACACTTCCCTATCCAGCACTGGCATGTATACTGAACCACCGCACCTATATAGCATCCACGCTCCAGGAAATGTGGCAGGATCGCACATCTCGAGCATAAGCACCAATATGGCAATATAGCCCCAAAAAAGTGGAACCTCCGCAACTATATGGCACCTGCACTTATATAGAACCCTTCCCTATCCAGCACTGGCATGTATACTGAACCACCGCACCTATATAGCACCCACGCTCTAGGAAATTTGTCAGGATCGCATATTTTGGGCATAAGCACCAATATGGCAATATAGACCCAAAAAAGTGGAACCTCCGCAACTATATGGCACCTGCACTTATATAGAACACTTCCCTATCCAGCACTGGCATGTATACTGAATCACCGCACCTATATAGCACCCACGCTCCGGGAAATGTGGCAGGATCGCATATTTTGGGCATAAGCACCAATATGGCAATATAGCCCCAAAAAAGTGGAACCTCCGCAACTATATGGCACCTGCACTTATATAGAACACTTCCCTATCCAGCACTGGCATGTATACTGAACCACCGCACCTATATAGCATCCACGCTGCAGGAAATGTGGCAGGATCGCACATCTTGGGCATAAGCACCAATATGGCAATATAGCCCCAAAAAAGTGGAACCTCCGCAACTATATGGCACCTGCACTTATATAGAACACTTCCCTATCCAGCACTGGCATGTATACTGAATCACCGCACCTATATAGCACCCACGCTCCAGGAAATGTGGCAGGATCGCACATCTCGGGCATAAGCACCAATATGGCAATATAGCCCCAAAAAAGTGGAACCTCCGCAACTATATGGCACCTGCACTTATATAGAACCCTTCCCTATCCAGCACTGGCATGTATACTGAACCACCGCACCTATATAGCATCCACGCTCCAGGAAATGTGGCAGGATCGCATATTTTGGCCATAAGCACCAATATGGCAATATAGCCCCAAAGAAGTGGAACCTCCGCAACTATATGGCACCTGCACTTATATAGAACCCTTCCCTATCCAGCACTGTCATGTATACTGAACCACCGCACCTATATAGCACCCACGCTCCAGGAAATGTGGCAGGATCGCACATCTTGGGCATAAGCACCAATATGGCAATATAGCCTCAAAAAAGTGGAACCTCCGCAACTATATGGCACCTGCACTTATATAGAACACTTCCCTATCCAGCACTGGCATGTATACTGAATCACCGCACCTATATAGCATCCACGCTCCAGGAAATGTGGCAGGATCGCATATTTTGGGCATAAGCACCAATATGGCAATATAGCCCCAAAAAAGTGGAACCTCTGCAACTATATGGCACCTGCACTTATATAGAACACTTCCCTATCCAGCACTGGCATGTATACTGAACCACCGCACCTATATAGCATCCACGCTGCAGGAATTGTGGCAGGATCGCACATCTTGGGCATAAGCACCAATATGGCAATATAGCCCCAAAAAAGTGGAACCTCCGCAACCATATGGCACCTGCACTTATATAGAACCCTTCCCTATCCAGCACTGGCATGTATACTGAACCACCGCACCTATATAGCATCCACGCTCCAGGAAATGTGGCAGGATCGCATATTTTGGGAATAAGCACCAATATGGCAATATAGCCCCAAAAAAGTGGAAACTCCGCAACTATATGGCACCTGCACTTATATAGAACACTTCCCTATCCAGCACTGGCATGTATACTGAACCACCGCACCTATATAGCATCCACGCTGCAGGAAATCTGGCAGGATCGCACATCTTGGGCATAAGCACCAATATGGCAATATAGCCCCAAAAAAGTGGAACCTCCGCAACTATATGGCACCTGCACTTATATAGAACACTTCCCTATCCAGCACTGGCATGTATACTGAATCACCGCACCTATATAGCACCCACGCTCCAGGAAATGTGGCAGGATCGCACATCTCGGGCATATGCACCAATATGGCAATATAGCCCCAAAAAAGTGGAACCTCCGCAACCATATGGCACCTGCACTTATATAGAACCCTTCCCTATCCAGCACTGGCATGTATACTGAACCACCGCACCTATATAGCACCCACGCTCTAGGAAATTTGTCAGGATCGCATATTTTGGGCATAAGCACCAATATGGCAATATAGACCCAAAAAAGTGGAACCTCCGCAACTATATGGCACCTGCACTTATATAGAACACTTCCCTATCCAGCGCTGGCATGTATACTGAACTACCGCACCTATATAGCATCCACGCTCCAGGAAATGTGGCAGGATCGCATATTTTGGGCATAAGCACCAATATGGCAATATAGCCCCAAAAAAGTGGAACCTCCGCAACTATATGGCACCTGCACTTATATAGAACCCTTCCCTATCCAGCACTGGCATGTATACTGAACCGCCGCATCTATATAGCATCCACGCTCCAGGAAATGTGGCAGGATCGCACATCTTGGGCATAAGCACCAATATGGCAATATAGCCCCAAAAAAGTGGAACCTCCGCAACTATATGGCACCTGCACTTATATAGAACACTTCCCTATCCAGCACTGGCATGTATACTGAACCACCGCACCTATATAGCATCCACGCTGCAGGAAATGTGGCAGGATCGCACATCTTGGGCATAAGCACCAATATGGCAATATAGCCCAAAAAAGTGGAACCTCCGCAACTATATGGCACCTGCACTTATATAGAACCCTTCCCTATCCAGCACTGGCATGTATACTGAACCACCGCACCTATATAGCATCCACGCTCCAGGAAATGTGGCAGGATCGCATATTTTGGGCATAAGCACCAATATGGCAATATAGCCCCAAAAAAGTGGAACCTCCGCAACTATATGGCACCTGCACTTATATAGAACCCTTCCCTATCCAGCACTGGCATGTATACTGAACCACCGCACCTATATAGCATCCACGCTCCAGGAAATGTGGCAGGATCGCACATCTCGGGCATAAGCACCAATATGGCAATATAGCCCGAAAAAAGTGGAACCTCCGCAACTATATGGCACCTGCACTTATATAGAACCCTTCCCTATCCAGCACTGGCATGTATACTGAACCACCGCACCTATATAGCACCCACGCTCTAGGAAATTTGTCAGGATCGCATATTTTGGGCATAAGCACCAATATGGCAATATAGACCCAAAAAAGTGGAACCTCCGCAACTATATGGCACCTGCACTTATATAGAACACTTCCCTATCCAGCACTGGCATGTATACTGAACCACCGCACCTATATAGCATCCACGCTCCAGGAAATGTGGCAGGATCGCACATCTCGAGCATAAGCACCAATATGGCAATATAGCCCCAAAAAAGTGGAACCTCCGCAACTATATGGCACCTGCACTTATATAGAACCCCTCCCTATCCAGCACTGGCATGTATACTGAACCACCGCACCTATATAGCACCCACGCTCTAGGAAATTTGTCAGGATCGCATATTTTGGGCATAAGCACCAATATGGCAATATAGACCCAAAAAAGTGGAACCTCCGCAACTATATGGCACCTGCACTTATATAGAACACTTCCCTATCCAGCACTGGCATGTATACTGAATCACCGCACCTATATAGCACCCACGCTCCGGGAAATGTGGCAGGATCGCATATTTTGGGCATAAGCACCAATATGGCAATATAGCCCCAAAAAAGTGGAACCTCCGCAACTATATGGCACCTGCACTTATATAGAACACTTCCCTATCCAGCACTGGCATGTATACTGAACCACCGCACCTATATAGCATCCACGCTGCAGGAAATGTGGCAGGATCGCACATCTTGGGCATAAGCACCAATATGGCAATATAGCCCCAAAAAAGTGGAACCTCCGCAACTATATGGCACCTGCACTTATATAGAACACTTCCCTATCCAGCACTGGCATGTATACTGAATCACCGCACCTATATAGCACCCACGCTCCAGGAAATGTGGCAGGATCGCACATCTCGGGCATAAGCACCAATATGGCAATATAGCCCCAAAAAAGTGGAACCTCCGCAACTATATGGCACCTGCACTTATATAGAACCCTTCCCTATCCAGCACTGGCATGTATACTGAACCACCGCACCTATATAGCATCCACGCTCCAGGAAATGTGGCAGGATCGCATATTTTGGCCATAAGCACCAATATGGCAATATAGCCCCAAAGAAGTGGAACCTCCGCAACTATATGGCACCTGCACTTATATAGAACCCTTCCCTATCCAGCACTGTCATGTATACTGAACCACCGCACCTATATAGCACCCACGCTCCAGGAAATGTGGCAGGATCGCACATCTTGGGCATAAGCACCAATATGGCAATATAGCCTCAAAAAAGTGGAACCTCCGCAACTATATGGCACCTGCACTTATATAGAACACTTCCCTATCCAGCACTGGCATGTATACTGAATCACCGCACCTATATAGCACCCACGCTCCAGGAAATGTGGCAGGATCGCATATTTTGGGCATAAGCACCAATATGGCAATATAGCCCCAAAAAAGTGGAACCTCCGCAACTATATGGCACCTGCACTTATATAGAACCCTTCCCTATCCAGCACTGGCATGTATACTGAACCACCGCACCTATATAGCACCCACGCTCCAGGAAATGTGGCAGGAACGCACATCTCGGGCATAAGCACCAATATGGCAATATAGCCCCAAAAAAGTGGAACCTCCGCAACTATATGGCACCTGCACTTATATAGAACCCTTCCCTATCCAGCACTGGCATGTATACTGAACCACCGCACCTATATAGCATCCACGCTCCAGGAAATGTGGCAGGATCGCATATTTTGGGCATAAGCACCAATATGGCAATATAGCCCCAAAGAAGTGGAACCTCCGCAACTATATGGCACCTGCACTTATATAGAACCCTTCCCTATCCAGCACTGTCATGTATACTGAACCACCGCACCTATATAGCACCCACGCTCCAGGAAATTGGCAGGATC
>NW_020825575.1:0-48035 GCF_003286085.1 Drosophila persimilis
CCTGTCTGTCTGTCCGTCGTCCAATCCGTCCGTCCGTCTGTCCGTCCTCTTCAGCGCCTATGCTCAAAGACTATAAGAGCTGCTGTGGCGCTACAGACTGTAATCACAAATGGGAATATCAATAGCCGGGCGAAAGGGCTGCACACGAGTATGTCCACTTCCGGGCCGAGTCTTATGCCGACGCCTCCCTTGGCCCCTTCGCACAGGTAGTCTTGACCCTGTTTACATATCGGGGCTTGCTCGGGTTGCCCGTGTGGCAAGGGATTGAAATCGGAGGCGTACCCCAACCAGCGCCCAAAAGAGCCCTGAAAATGGATGCTTCTACGGATTCTGGATCAGGTATAATGGGTCGTGGATCGTGGATGATGACGCTTTTGTTGTGTTGTTTTGATCACTGAATCAATAAGAGTACAGTGAATATTTAATGATTCATTTGTTGCCGCTTCTGGTGGATTCCGTGCCTCCGAAGTGCGTATGCGGGGGCCTGCAATTGGTGGCAACAAAGGCCCCACGGCTGCCACAATCGCTGCTGCAGCGGAAATGTTTTGCTGCTGCTGCATGCTCTCCTCCTCCGATTATTATTGAATAAATTGCAGAACAATATGCAGCGAAATAAAAATAATAATAAAGCAATAACGGGGATGAACGATGAGCAATTGGACTCCCGTCCAAACGGAACGGATCGTAATATGCATAAACGATATATCTGATCGACTGGAAACTCTTGTTTGAATTTGACTTTGAATTTCGAATATTTCGGCATATATTTTCATTGCGTCCAAAACGGAGAGACGATTCCGTGCATTACGATTCTGGCATCAACGAAAATAGATGCCCAAATGGAAGTGCAAACATCTCTGAGGGGAGGAGTGGAGTGTCGGGCGTGTGGACGTTTGTCTTCTGTCAGTGTGTGATTGGATACTGCTTGCTTTTCTGCTCGATGGCTTCCCCCTAGATCACGAGGTGCAGGCGTATCTGGAACACCAGCTCCTCGACGGTCTTCTTCAGGAGCGCCGCCAAAGACAGGATGAATCCCAGGAGGCTGAGGGAGAACAGCCAGGGAGTGGTCATGAGCACGGCAAAGAAGACGAGCGTCTCGTCGCCCCGGGCATTGGCCATGCGCCACAGCAACTGGCGCTGGATGTGCGCAGCTTGAACTTGCTGTTCCACAATCGGAGGCGCATCGAGCCGACGGTTTCGTTGACGACCACAGTCTTCTCGACCAGCCAGAACACCGCGCAGCACAGCATCTGCATCACCAGCAGCACGACCTTGACCACAGCGGTCTCCAAGAGGAGGTGGTACAAGGCCACCATGCGCTGACTGTGCTCCGGCTGCATTGTGGAGAGCACGACTGCGCCGAGGGACTCCAGCGGAGAGACCCTGGGGGAAGGGCCGTCGGAGAGCTCCTCCACTCCGAGTCCGACTCGGTGCGCTCTATCGAGCTGAACTCGCTCTGGCCCTGACAGGAGCACGACTCCTCCTCTTGGTCCTCCTCGGTGGGCATCGAGTAGTCGCCCTCGTAGTCGCCGTCGTAGCGGCCGTCGGAGTAGTACTCTTTGTGCGGGCCGTCGTAGTAGTCTCCGCGGCTGTCCGGAGAAGCGCCGGCTGTCCAGAGGGAGCTCAACACGGGCGGTGGTCCCATCGATGCCATCTGTGGCACAGCATTGAATCTGCAGGGGAGCCGGGGGGTAAGTTATGTCCTAGGGGGAAGGGGAGTCTGAGCTGCTGCCGCTCACCCATCTGAATCACCCATCGGAGGGAAGGTGGGGGGGTTGTGGCGCGACCTATTGGACCCATTGGGCGCGAAAGCAGGAAGACTAGTGTGGATTTGGCCTAGGAAGGGCATCGCATTGAGTCCATTCTTGTCGCCGGAAACCTTCGGGGGGGACCTGCAGCTCCGGCTGCTGCTGCTGATGCTGGTCGGTAAAGTCGAAGGATCCCATGGATCCGAAAATACCCCGCGAAAGGGTGAATGGGGAACGTGGATTATTAATAGTTTGGATTCATCTTATTCCAGCACCTGTGAGGAAATATTCGTTCATGGGCTTTTTTGTATTTGAATTTTTATTTACTTTATGTTCCCTGTACTTTCGATATTTGTACTGAATGATTCCCAGAGCCAGTTCTGAACGGCTCCAAGTGATAGTTCAGGGCCCACTTCGATGTTGTGTTCCTAACAGATTCTCCCTTCTTTTCAGGTCTCCCCACCCCCCCCCACAACGCCGCAAAAATATTTCAAAACTTCGCGCCGCCCACTTCCGCCCCACAAAGAACGAAAATCTGTGGCATCCACGTTTTTTAAAGATACGATAAAACCAAAAAAGGCAGAATCGTAGAGGATGTTTATATGTTCTAGAATGTAAAAATCTCATCCAGATCGTATAATTATTATAGCCAGAATCAAGAATACAATTTATTTTTCCTCGCTCTGTCTCTCTCAAAAACACAGGTTTCATGGTCGGTTTTGCCAGTTGCAAAATATGAGTTCAAGGATCTCAGAACCTATAAGAGCCAGAGCAACCAAATTTGGTATCCATACTCCTGTGATATCGGACCTTGACTGTTTCGTGTCCAAATTTCGGCACACCCCCTTCCGCCCCCGCAAAGGACGAAAATCCACAAATCTCAGAGACTATTATCGCTAGAGTAACAAAATTTGGTATCCCGCACTTCTGTTAGATCTCACTATAAAACCTATATTTCAGAATTTCTCCCCACCCCCTTCCGCACCCACAAAGGACGAAAATCTGTTATATTCACAATATTGCACATCGAGAAAACTAAAAACGCAGAATCATAGATAGTGACCATATCTATCAGATCGCTGAATCTGGATCAGATCGGATCATTTTTGTAGCCAAAAGCAAGAAATCAATTTGCAGTGGCTACGCAGCGCCCGACGTCACGCTCTGACTGATTTTCTGTCTCTCTCGCACGCACTCTTTGTCGTGTCGTTTAATATTAGCGGCCTCTGCCGGAGGAGAGCCATACTGACTAAGTATCGGGTATAAATGTAGAGTTGCGGTTGTCCGCCAGCAACTCACAACGTTCCCCCTCGTTTTTAAATTTGGTTGTTGCGGGGGAGGCGGAATCTCTTCACGAACTCTCGCCATTTTGCCTGCTACTTGTCATGAGAATTGGAAAAAACATTGAAACAAAGAAGGATCTGCCACCACTAATGGTAATATTGCACATTGGCTATCATTAAGCAATGATCAGAATTATAGAAAAAATTGTCTACATCCATGTTTAGCTAAACTTTAGTTTTCTCCGTTTTTTTCTTACTCACTCATATTAAAACCAAATTTAATCCATCAAAAGTCAATAATCGTTTGATTACCTGGGAAAAGATTATAGATAAATGATCTTGTGACTACATAGAATTTAGACGGATTGCTCCTTATCGGTGATGTTTGACTGAATTAAGCATTTTGGCTGATATACTCGACTCGGAGAGCTGACACACTGATAATGTTATCTCCAGATTTCCCTCAAAACATTCCTATAAAATCACAGTCAAAAGGTGCAATGCCTTCAATCGAAAAAGTATTAGCATGGTGAACGTTTTAAGCAGTCTACTTGTCTGCGGACTGGTACTTGTCAGTGCCGCACAACTGAAAGACGGAGATGTCCTGCAAGATTACCAGCGTTTAAAAAGTCTCCGCCCGCTGGGAAGTTTGCCGAAAACTTCCGTATGAATTGCTCCCGGACTTGGATCTTTTCCACCCCCGAATACCCAGTCAGGAGGATCTGTTGTGTTTCGCGGACATGGCTCAGTTCATGCAGGCGCTCACTACTGGAAAATTATGGGCCCTTAAGAGTAAGTAAATAATGAAAATTATATTCAAGTCAATGAGAACTGAAGTTGACGAATTTTGTGAGCAGTGATCGATGCTTGGGGCTCCATTCCCTCAGGAGTGCTGTCCGGCAATGTCTACCATCTGGGTAACTTCGATGAGTCAAGATCAGCGAGGAGATCACCAGTAGTCACAGCATACATGGAAAGTACTGTTTTCTAATTGTACCCGCCGTATCCATTTCGATCAAGATCGCATCTTGCTTTCCGGCTTCCTGCTCTGCGGCACATATGGATACGTTTCTGGAGCAGTTAATGCAGAATTTGTTGAACTCAAGCAGCACAAATATAAAATTTAGCGAGGCCAGCTATCAGACAAGTGAATCGAAACCTTGGGATGGAATGACCATTTTCACAGTGTAAGTTAGACCTTATCATAATCAATTTCTGTGACTCATACTATGGATTGCAGTGTACTTCTTGGCTTGATGGGTACTATCGTGGGTCTATGCACGCTCTACGACTACTTTCTGTGCCAGGATCAGAGTGAGGACCGGAGAGAACGGAATGATTTACAGAATGATTTAACTCGTATTTTGCCTACCAGGTAGTATCTCTGTGACTGTGAAGATGTGCTCGGCACGGTCAAGTTCCCGTGCCATCTTCCGCATTGTCGACAGCAAATCGAATCCGAACGTGATCAGTTGTCTTGATGGAATCCGCTGCATGTCCCTATTCTGTGTTGTTTTGTTTCTCCAAATATAAATACCTTCAATATGATTTCGGTTTTAGTGGCCTCATGCTTGTATGTGCAAAAACCATTCAGCTCTGTTTTTTTGTTTGCTAGTGGGTCGCGGAATCCTTTTCCAGCTTTATTCTCCACGGATTTTTTTCGGTTGATTCCTTTTTCTTTATTGCTGGCCTACTAGTGGCTACGGTTGCTCTTCGCTCAATGGATAAGTAAGTGTTTGAGATATTTTGTATCCATCGAGAATTATTGCCAATTTTCTTACAGATCCAAAGGAAAACTGAATGTGCCGCTTATGTATCTTCATCGTATTATACGGATCGTGCCGATACTTGCAATAGCAATCCTAGTTTACATAAAGCTGACGCCCATTGTTTCTGGGGGACCTTATTTTAAAGGTGGATTCCATGGTACAGCCGCCTATGAAAAGGGCTGGTTCTGGACGCTGCTCTTCGTGCAGAATTATGCTACAAGCAATATTGTAAGTCATAGATCTACTCTTATTACCATTTGTACGATAATCGTTTTCAGTGCCTGGATCACACATGGTACTGGGCAGTGGATATGCAGCTTTATATAATCTCTCCGCTTCTGCTGATTGCACTGTATAAGTGGGGCAAAAAGGCAGCAGCTGGCATCGCGGTTCTTGTTCTCCTACTATCGTCCTGCCTCTTTGCCACGATGATAGTCAACAAATACTCATTGCTCTTCAAGTAGGTCCACGATGCTTCTGTTTGTCGTTGGAGTTCTTCAACCCCATTTAATTGCAGGAATGGAACCGAAGGAGATGCCGGAAGGAAACTGTATTCTGCCACACATACTCATTCGGCACCTTGGCTGATTCTTTTTGGATATTTTCTTCACCTGAATTGTAGGAAGAAGTTCCAAATAAGCCGAATTTTGGTATGGTCTGGATGGGTTCTTAGTCTGGCCATGATCTTCACCTCGATGTTTGCCCTGTACCCTGCGACCCAATGGAGTGCTCCACCCCTGTCCACCCTCAAGGAGTTTCTGTACTACACGCTTACCAGAGTGGGCTGGCCCTTAGCCCTGTGTTGGATCGTCTTTGCCTGCATGCAGGGCCATGGCGGTCTGGCCAACAGTTTCCTATCCTCGCCATTGTGGCAGCCTCTCTCGAGACTCTCCTATTCCGTGTACATCTGACACCTTTTCGTACAGGAAGTCAACAGTAGAAGCGTTCGTACTAATACTTATTTCTCGGACAAATTGTAGTAGGTTTTGTTTCTAGTAGTTGATGGTTGCTTATTTTTAACTAACCTCATTGATGATTTTCAGATGCAGAAATTTTGGTCTGACTTTGGGATCACTATTTTCATTTCGTATCTGCTTTACGTTGTCATTGAGGCTCCTTTTGGCGGACTCGATAATCTTCTACGATCCCGGGAGAAAAGTGTTTTGAAGCCCCAAGCTCCAAGCGAACAAAAGCAATCCTCAGTTGATGTCCAGCAGGGCCAGTTGAATGCCGGAAGTAATCTGGTTGAGTCCGACGTGCCTAAATAAGAAGCCACAGAGACTACTCCAGAATAGTTATAGATGTAAATATCAATATGGGTTTTTTTTCACTCTTATGTAGACATTTTGTAGATTACAAAACCACATAAAAAAGATGTGAGCTTCCGACTACCCACACACTAGACTGATAAGAGTAATTATCAATGATGTTCGGCTGTATCAAGTATTACGCTGTGCTAGTCTGAGTACCTCAGACTACTCAAGACTACCTTACTCAACACAATTGTTTTTATAATCGGCTGGTGGTTCTAGATAGAACAGATGGCAGATGGCGAAACGCCACCAATCGAATTAGCATTAGCATAGGAAGCGTTGTGGGTCCGAGACAGCCCGAGTGCGTTAGAGCTGCTCGGGGACGCTGTTAAGCCGAGTCCGAGAGATAGCGACATAAGGAGACGAAATAATTCCACTGCATGCGCATATGCGGTAGCAAATGATCTTTGCAGTGCAAACGACAACACCAAAATGCATTTCCTTTGGACCGCACCACTGGCAATAATTTAAAATATTTAAGCTGCTTGATCTGACATACTCCCCCCGTTGGAAGCCTGACTTTCAACAGCAACAGCATTTGGCAGTAGGCACAGCTTGTTGACGGCGCGCTTTGTGATTCCAGATGACGTCTTCAGCACAGCAACTCGGGAAACGCCATCTCGTCCAGGCAAAAGCTCGACCACTCTCGCCAGTGGTCACTTCATGGGAGGAAGATTCTCATCCTTGACAAGAACCAAATCGGCGACAGCTAAACTAGGCTTCACAGTGCGCCACTTTGAGCGCTGCTGCAGTGACGATATGTACTCCTCCTTCCACCGGGACCAAAAGAGCTGCTGCAGGTACGAAACGCGCTGCCAGCCGTCCAGGCGATCGAAGTTTAGCTGCGTGACGTCAGGCTCAGCGAACGAAGCAGGAGGGCCACCATTCAAGAAATGCGCTGGAGTTAGAACGTCTAGATCGGCAGGGCTCTCTGAAATTGAAACTAAAGGTCTTGAATTAATCACTGCCGTGATGTGGCACAACCGCGTCCGCAGCTCGTCAAATCCAAGAACCGAGTTGCCTATCGCACGGTAGAAGTGGTACTTGGCCGTCTTCACTGCAGCCTCCCATAGACCACCAAAATGAGGGGAGCGCGGAGGAATGAAATGCCAGTCTATAGCCTCGACCAAGCAAAAATCCAGCAGCGCCTTCTGATGGTCATCGCTGAGGACCAGGCGCTTTAATTCCATCAGCTCATTCTTAGCGCCGACAAAATTGGTTGCGTTGTCTGACCAAATTTGCCGCGGCTTTCGTCTAGTACATATGAAGTGCCTTAGTCCATGTAGAAAAGCAACTGTGGATAAGTCCTTTATAAGCTCCAGATGAACAGCCTTGGTAGCGGAACAAATGAAGATGCAGATGTAGCACTTGATTGGAGCCTTGTTGCGTGCCTCCGGTTTGTAGAAAAACGGCCCACAGAAGTCCACGCCTGTGATCTCAAAGGCATGAGAACCATCGAGCCGCTCCTTTGGAAGATCCGCCATAATATGCTCCAATACCCTGGGCTTCAGTCGAAAGCATCTTACGCACTTGTTTACTGCCTTGTTTACCGTCTTCCTCCCCCCAATAGGCCAATATTGGGAACGAATTAGTCCAAGCAAAGCTCGAGGACCAGCGTGCAGATTCCGCTCATGAAAATGGGAGATTATTGCAAGAGTCAGTGGATGGCTGCTGGGCAAGATGATTGGATGACGGCCATCAAATTCCAACGAAGAGCTTTTCAGTCGAACATCTACCCTGAGAAGTCCAAACTGATCCATGAATGGCGATAACGATGCGATTGAGCTCGATGAGGAGACTGCTCCCCTTGCCCGCAGAGACTTCATGTCCTCCCATAGATGAGTACGCTGGACTAGTCGTAGCAATACCTGGGTTCCATGTTCAATGTCTGCGACAGTGAGACCGGGGCGCCGAATTCGGTTGCAAAACTTGTGAATGTATCCGAAAACGCGTTGCAAAGAAGCAAATGAATTCGCATACTTGGAATTAGCAATAATGTCCATGTAGGGCGATTTGAGCAGAAGAGCCTTCCGACGAAGTTCAAGGGCTGGCTTATCAGGTAGCACAGTGGGTGGCCAGTCATCTGAGGAGCCGCAAAGAAATGGAGGACCATGAGCCCAAAGAGGTGACTCATTCAGCTCAGTCGGATGAGCCCCTCGAGACAGAATGTCGGCTGGGTTTAAAGCTGTGGGAACATAGCGCCATTCCATTTTTTCGGTCATTTCCTGAATCGTTGACACTCTATTTGCAACAAAAATATTAAATCTTGACGGCTCGTCCCGAATCCAAGAGAGCGCAACGGCAGAATCACACCAACAGTAACACCTTCCCTTGAATACATTCATTCCAGCTATCTCAGATATGAGCCTAGCCAGCAACTCCGCTCCACAAAGCTCCAACTTTGGTACTGTAAGTGTCTTCAAAGGAGCCACACGAGATTTGGCACACAGTAAGTGACTGCTGGAATGCTGACCCTAGGACATGACAAAAATGCATGCACCATAAGCCTCGTTGCTGGCATCGCAAAATCCGTGAATTTCCAGCGTAGAGTCTGGAAGGACTACAAGCCGAGGAAATTCAAGTCGACGAATCTGACCAAACCTGGTGCATATTTCCTGCCACTCGGTGTTCAGTGCGACTGGAAGGCTTTCATCCTAGGACAACTTCTCTTGGCACAAACGCTGGAGAAAGATTTTGGATTTAGTAATTACGGGACCAGCTAGTCCGAGAGGATCGTAGAATCGCGCTATGGATGACAAAACAGAGCGCTAGCAGGAATTCAAAGAAGATTGAAGGGCCGAGAGCGAAAATAATAGTAGATCAGAAACCGGATCCCACGCAAGTCCTAAAGTTTTAGTCACATGGCTGCCATCGTCGCAAAGAGTAACACGAGCAATAGATAACTTATGGATAACTTATGTGGTTGATGACACTGGTTGAGATGGCAATTAGTTTAGATCTTTGAATGCTATATTAGTTGGTGATTGCACTGATAGATTATTTATTGCACAATCACGTCGGGGTCACCAAATGTTAAGCTATTAGGCGTTTTTAATAACTGTTGCAATTTGAAGTTAATGAAAGTCGAGAGGCTGTTATAATTCACAATTTATTTGCATATGTAAACCTACTTATCGCGTATGTACATATGGCAATGATTGGGCGAACGATTGATGCGAGGATGTTAATCTAATAGCTGCGACGATTAGCTCAAAACTGCCCATGCAAGGGCTGAAGGGCCAATCTGCCGGGCCCTATGCAGCAAGCTTAGACGCGAGCGAGAGCGTATGATAGCCCGAGAGCGTTAGAGCTGCTCGGGGACGCTGTTAAGCCGAGTCCGAGAGATTGCGACATAAGGAGACGAAAGAATTCCGCTGCATGCGCATATGCGGTAGCAAATGATCTTTGCAGTGGGGGCATTGGAAACGACAAAACCAAAATGCATTTCCTTTGGGCCGCACCACTGGCAATAATTTAAAATATTTAAGCTGCTTGACCCGACATAAATAATTCGACGATATATTATAAAGTTTTGTTTTGTATATTTCCAAAATAAAACGAGGGGGAACGTTGTGAGTTGCTGCGGACACCGCAACTCTACAGCTATACCCGATACTAAGTCAGTATGGCTCTCCTCCGGCAGACGCCGCTACAAACAAGTAAGAAGGCACGGGTTGGGTCTTGTACTGGTATGCTAATATGCTTTATTGGTATCTTAAGTCTATCCTACGCTATTCCGACTCCGGTGCTGGTTCTCCTCCTGGTTCTCCTCTGTGGTTCGATGAGCGTGTCGCTCCCTGGGCTCCCCACGGCGTCGCCAAGCGTGGCACCGCCGGCTCTACTGACTGGGGCTAGCGATTCTTGGCTCGTGGCCCAAATCCGCCTCTCAGTCAGGCGCCTGACGCGTTCGCTCTCACTCGACTCACTTGGCTTTTCGGCCCGAGGGTGCCTCACTCCTGGTGGGATGCGCTTCAAGCGTGGCACCGTTGGTTCAAGGGATTGGGGTCTTTCGCTCTTGGCTGCACGCTCGAGTCCGCCTCTCAATCCTCACACAACGCGTTCGCTTTCTAAAGTTCTTTTCCCTTCGCTTGGTCTCACTCTTGTGGCTCACTATTCACTTCACTCTTGCTAGCTCCGTTTGCTGACTCTCCCCGTTCCTGGTCGCGGCCCTCCTCTTATAGGCTCGCTTCTGCGTCGGCGCCGCCGATGCCGCCTGGCGCTAACGGCACTTTCCGCCATGCGGTGCCCGTATTTTTCCATCGGCGTTCCTTCATTCCCTTGTCGCTTTCCAACGGGACCTGGCTGGTGGCGTGATCTCATGACCATATTTGGTCATGCGCTGGGCCACTGCCGGCCCGATCCCGTCATCCCGCTGCTCTCTCTCCAGGGGTCCTCCCCTCTCATCTTGGTTCCCCGGGAGAGCTCTCCTCGGGAATTCGCCGCCTCCGGATATCCCCGGATAACGGCCGTTAGCGCTTAACCCTATACTGCCCCCTACTTGTGGGAATACCTTTCCTCACACTTCCCCCTTTCTTTTATTGGCGGAAAACCCCGGTTTTCCGCGTCCCAGGTTTGCTTTGTTCTCGACCCGGGTGCTTCTTTTGCTTCTTTTGCCCCGCCCGATATAGGGTATGGTCGCTATTCTGACCTACTCGATATGACACAGCGTTGCCCTTACGCTCCACTCGATAAAGCGTAAGGTCGTTTTTGTGATCTACTCGATATGTCGCAGCGTGCGTATTCTACTTCCGGATCGCGAATTCCTCAATGGACTGGAAACGTACTATTTTCTCGCGATGCCGGGTGTTTTCTTTGTTTTTCTTGTGCGCGTCTGGTTTTCCTGGTTTCCTGGTTTTCTGGCCCTCTGGATGCTTCGGGTAAGTTTTCCTCCCGCTTTCACGCCTTCCGCCGCCTTCATTCAAGCTTTACCGATCATTTCTAGCGATGCCCCGCTGTTCCTCTGATGCAAGGTATGACCCTGTTTTTATACCCGATACTCAAAATGAGTATTGGGGTATATTAGATTTGTGGTAAAAGTGGATGTGTGTAACGTCCAGAAGGATTCGTTTCCGACCCCATAAAGTATATCAGCATCAATAGCCGAGTCGATTGAGTCATGTCTGTCTGTCCATCTGTCCGTCTGTCCGTCCGTCCGTCTGTCCGTCTGTCCGTCCGTCCGTCTGTCCGTCTGTCCGTCCCCTTCAGCGCCTAATGCTCAAAGACTATAAGAGCCAGAGCAACGATGTTTTGGATCCAGACTTCTGTGATATGTCACTGCTACAAAAATATTTCAAAACTTTGCCCCGCCCACTTCCGCCCCCACAAAGGGCGAAAATCTGTGGCATCCACAATTTTAAAGATACGAGAAAACCAAAAACGCAGAATCGTAGAGAATACCCATATCTTTCAGACTGCAGAATCTGAATTGGATCGTATCATTATTATAGCCAGCATCAAGAAAACAATTTCATTTTTTCTCGCCCTGTCTCTCTCTAACACACACGTAGCATAGGCGGCTTTGCTTAGAGTAAAACATTAGCGCCTAGCAGGATCAGTTTAATGTCGGAAGGAATCTGGATGAACCTGAAAAGCCTAAGGAAGAAGCCACAACGACTGTTTCAGAATAGTTAAATGTAAGATGCTAATAGTCGTGTTTTGTCTTTCCCATATTTAGATCCAGTATGGTTTTCTTGTATTCAATGACTTTTCGCCGACCAGACATGTTTAAGTTTGCTATTAAGTTAAGACTTTGAAGCCACTTGAGATATTAGATCTAACAAATAACTATTCGACAAGCGCTTTACTCACAAATTCAACTAATAAACGAGGGGGAACGTTGTGAGTTGCTGCGGACACCGCAACTCTACATTTATTCCCGATACTTAGTCAGTATGGCTCTCCTCCGGCAGAGGCCGCTAATACTAAACGACACGACAAAGAGTGCGTGCGAGAGAGACAGAAAATCAGTCAGAGCGTGACGTCGGGCGCTGCGTAGCCACTGCAAATTGATTTCTTGCTTTTGGCTACAAAAATGATCCGATCTGATCCAGATTCAGCGATCTGATAGATATGGTCACTATCCATGATTCTGCGTTTTTAGTTTTCTCGAATGTGCAATATTGTGAATGCAACAGATTTTCGTCCTTTGTGGGGGCGGAAGGAGGTGGGGCGAAATTCTGAAATATAGGTTTTATAGTGAGAAAAATTTGGTTACTCTAGACTTAATTGTCTCTGAGATTTGTGGATACCACAGATTTTCGCCCTTTGGGAGGGCAGAAGTGGGCGGGGCAAAGTTTTGAAATATTTTTGTAGCAGTGACATATCACAGAAGTCTGGATCCAAAATATCGTTGCTATAACTAGCTGTATATAGGACGGACAGACAGACAGGGCTCAATAGATTCGGATATTGATGCTGATCAAGAATATATATACTTTATGGGGTCGGAAACGATTCCTTCTGGACGTTACACACATCCACTTTTACCACAAATCTAATATACCCCAATACTCATTTTGAGTAGCGGTTATAAAAATTATACTCTTCCAAGTAATCTCTTCCATTGTCTATACTTATTGTATTCTTTGTTCTCGTACTATAATTATCATGTCAGAACACGATCGGCAACTAAAACCGAAAATAAATTGGTTGATTATTTACATAGAACATATTTTATACGAAATTATACGTAAGCGCCAGAGGTTGTATCGCAGTCGATGACTGCAGTAGGGATTTTCTCCGTTTTGTTTTTTTTTGCATCTGTTTGCAAAATGAGTATTGGGGTATATTAGATTTTTGGTAAAAGTGGATGTGTGTAACGTCCAGAAGGAATCGTTTCCGACGCCATAAAGTATATATATTCTTGATCAGCATCAATAGCCGAGTCGATTGAGCCCTGTCTGTCTGTCCGTCCGTCCATCCGTCCGTCCGTCTGTCCGTCCTCTTCAGCGCCTAGTGCTCAAAGACTATAAGAGCTGCTGTGGCGCTACAGACTGTAATCACAAATGGGAATATCAATAGCCGGGCGAAAGGGCTGCACACGAGTATGTCCACTTCCGGGCCGAGTCTTATGCCGACGCCTCCCTTGGCCCCCTTCGCACAGGTAGTCTTGACCCTGTTTACATATCGGGGCTTGCTCGGGTTGCCCGTGTGGCAAGGGATTGAAATCGGAGGCGTACCCCAACCAGCGCCCAAAAGAGCCCTGAAAATGGATGCTTCTACGGATTCTGGATCAGGTATAATGGGTCGTGGATCGTGGATGATGACGCTTTTGTTGTGTTGTTTTGATCACTGAATCAATAAGAGTACAGTGAATATTTAATGATTCATTTGTTGCCGCTTCTGGTGGATTCCGTGCCTCCGAAGTGCGTATGCGGGGGCCTGCAATTGGTGGCAACAAAGGCCCCACGGCTGCCACAATCGCTGCTGCAGCGGAAATGTTTTGCTGCTGCTGCATGCTCTCCTCCTCCGATTATTATTGAATAAATTGCAGAACAAATATGCAGCGAAATAAAAATAATAATAAATGCAATAACGGGGATGAACGATGAGCAATTGGACTCCCGTCCAAACGGAACGGATCGTAATATGCATAAACGATATATCTGATCGACTGGAAACTCTTGTTTGAATTTGACTTTGAATTTCGAATATTTCGGCATATATTTTCATTGCGTCCAAAAACGGAGAGACGATTCCGTGCATTACGATTCTGGCATCAACGAAAATAGATGCCCAAATGGAAGTGCAAACATCTCTGAGGGGAGGAGTGGAGTGTCGGGCGTGTGGACGTTTGTCTTCTGTCAGTGTGTGATTGGATACTGCTTGCTGCTTTCTGCTCGATGGCTTCCCCCTAGATCACGAGGTGCAGGCGTATCTGGAACACCAGCTCCTCGACGGTCTTCTTCAGGAGCGCCGCCAAAGACAGGATGAATCCCAGGAGGCTGAGGGAGAACAGCCAGGGAGTGGTCATGAGCACGGCAAAGAAGACGAGCGTCTCGTCGCCCCGGGCATTGGCCATGCGCCACAGCAACTGGCGCTGGATGGTGCGCAGCTTGAACTTGCTGTTCCACAATCGGAGGCGCATCGAGCCGACGGTTTCGTTGACGACCACAGTCTTCTCGACCAGCCAGAACACCGCGCAGCACAGCATCTGCATCACCAGCAGCACGACCTTGACCACAGCGGTCTCCAAGAGGAGGTGGTACAAGGCCACCATGCGCTGACTGTGCTCCGGCTGCATTGTGGAGAGCACGACTGCGCCGAGGGACTCCAGCGGAGAGACCCTGGGGGAAGGGCCGTCGGAGAGCTCCTCCCACTCCGAGTCCGACTCGGTGCGCTCTATCGAGCTGAACTCGCTCTGGCCCTGACAGGAGCACGACTCCTCCTCTTGGTCCTCCTCGGTGGGCATCGAGTAGTCGCCCTCGTAGTCGCCGTCGTAGCGGCCGTCGGAGTACTCTTTGTGCGGGCCGTCGTAGTAGTCTCCGCGGCTGTCCGGAGAAGCGCCGGCTGTCCAGAGGGAGCTCAACACGGGCGGTGGTCCCATCGATGCCATCTGTGGCACAGCATTGAATCTGCAGGGGAGCCGGGGGTAAGTTATGTCCTAGGGGGAAGGGGAGTCTGAGCTGCTGCCGCTCACCCATCTGAATCACCCATCGGAGGGAAGGTGGGGGGGTGTGCGCGACCTATTGGACCCATTGGGCGCGAAAGCAGAAGACTAGTGTGGATTTGGCCTAGGAAGGGCATCGCATTGAGTCCATTCTTGTCGCCGGAACCTTCGGGGGGGACCTGCAGCTCCGGCTGCTGCTGCTGATGCTGGTCGGTAAAGTCGAAGGATCCCATGGATCCGAAAATACCCCGCGAAAGGGTGAATGGGGAACGTGGATTATTAATAGTTGGATTCATCTTATTCCAGCACCTGTGAGGAAATATTCGTTCATGGGCTTTGTTTTGTATTTGAATTTTTATTTACTTTATGTTCCCTGTACTTTCGATATTTGTACTGAATGATTCCCAGAGCCAGTTCTGAACGGCTCCAAGTGATAGTTCAGGGCCCACTTCGATGTTGTGTTCCTAACAGATTCTCCCTTCTTTTCAGGTCTCCCCACCCCACCCCACAACGCCGCAAAAATATTTCAAAACTTCGCGCCGCCCACTTCCGCCCCACAAAGAACGAAAATCTGTGGCATCCACGTTTTTAAAGATACGATAAAACCAAAAAAGGCAGAATCGTAGAGGATGTTTATATGTTCTAGAATGTAAAATCTCAACCAGATCGTATAATTATTATAGCCAGAATCAAGAATACAATTTTATTTTTCCTCGCTCTGTCTCTCTCAAAAACACAGGTTTCATGGTCGGTTTTGCCAGTTGCAAAATATGAGTTCAAGGATCTCAGAACCTATAAGAGCCAGAGCAACCAAATTTGGTATCCATACTCCTGTGATATCGGACCTTGACTGTTTCGTGTCCAAATTTCGGCACACCCCCTTCCGCCCCCGCAAAGGACGAAAATCCACAAATCTCAGAGACTATTATCGCTAGAGTAACAAAATTTGGTATCCGCACTTCTGTTAGATCTCACTATAAAACCTATATTTCAGAATTTCTCCCCACCCCCTTCCGCACCCACAAAGGACGAAAATCTGTTATATTCACAATATTGCACATTCGAGAAAACTAAAAACGCAGAATCATAGATAGTGACCATATCTATCAGATCGCTGAATCTGGATCAGATCGGATCATTTTTGTAGCCAAAAGCAAGAAATCAATTTACAGTGGCTATTGGGGTATTGGGGGTATTGGGGTATATTAGATTTTTGGTATAAGTGGATGTGTGTAACGTCCAGAAGGAATCGTTTCCGACGCCATAAAGTATATATATTCTTGATCAGCATCAATAGCCGAGTCGATTGAGCCCTGTCTGTCTGTCCGTCCGTCCATCCGTCCGTCCGTCTGTCCGTCCTCTTCAGCGCCTAGTGCTCAAATACTATAAGAGCTGCTGTGGCGCTACAGACTGTAATCACAAATGGGAATATCAATAGCCGGGCGAAAGGGCTGCACACGAGTATGTCCACTTCCGGGCCGAGTCTTATGCCGACGCCTCCCTTGGCCCCCTTCGCACAGGTAGTCTTGACCCTGTTTACATATCGGGGCTTGCTCGGGTTGCCCGTGTGGCAAGGGATTGAAATCGGAGGCGTACCCCAACCAGCGCCCAAAAGAGCCCTGAAAATGGATGCTTCTACGGATTCTGGATCAGGTATAATGGGTCGTGGATCGTGGATGATGACGCTTTTGTTGTGTTGTTTTGATCACTGAATCAATAAGAGTACAGTGAATATTTAATGATTCATTTGTTGCCGCTTCTGGTGGATTCCGTGCCTCCGAAGTGCGTATGCGGGGGCCTGCAATTGGTGGCAACAAAGGCCCCACGGCTGCCACAATCGCTGCTGCAGCGGAAATGTTTTGCTGCTGCTGCATGCTCTCCTCCTCCGATTATTATTGAATAAATTGCAGAACAAATATGCAGCGAAATAAAAATAATAATAAATGCAATAACGGGGATGAACGATGAGCAATTGGACTCCCGTCCAAACGGAACGGATCGTAATATGCATAAACGATATATCTGATCGACTGGAAACTCTTGTTTGAATTTGACTTTGAATTTCGAATATTTCGGCATATATTTTCATTGCGTCCAAAAACGGAGAGACGATTCCGTGCATTACGATTCTGGCATCAACGAAAATAGATGCCCAAATGGAAGTGCAAACATCTCTGAGGGGAGGAGTGGAGTGTCGGGCGTGTGGACGTTTGTCTTCTGTCAGTGTGTGATTGGATACTGCTTGCTGCTTTCTGCTCGATGGCTTCCCCCTAGATCACGAGGTGCAGGCGTATCTGGAACACCAGCTCCTCGACGGTCTTCTTCAGGAGCGCCGCCAAAGACAGGATGAATCCCAGGAGGCTGAGGGAGAACAGCCAGGGAGTGGTCATGAGCACGGCAAAGAAGACGAGCGTCTCGTCGCCCCGGGCATTGGCCATGCGCCACAGCAACTGGCGCTGGATGGTGCGCAGCTTGAACTTGCTGTTCCACAATCGGAGGCGCATCGAGCCGACGGTTTCGTTGACGACCACAGTCTTCTCGACCAGCCAGAACACCGCGCAGCACAGCATCTGCATCACCAGCAGCACGACCTTGACCACAGCGGTCTCCAAGAGGAGGTGGTACAAGGCCACCATGCGCTGACTGTGCTCCGGCTGCATTGTGGAGAGCACGACTGCGCCGAGGGACTCCAGCGGAGAGACCCTGGGGGAAGGGCCGTCGGAGAGCTCCTCCCACTCCGAGTCCGACTCGGTGCGCTCTATCGAGCTGAACTCGCTCTGGCCCTGACAGGAGCACGACTCCTCCTCTTGGTCCTCCTCGGTGGGCATCGAGTAGTCGCCCTCGTAGTCGCCGTCGTAGTCGCCGTCGTAGCGGCCGTCGGAGTACTCTTTGTGCGGGCCGTCGTAGTAGTCTCCGCGGCTGTCCGGAGAAGCGCCGGCTGTCCAGAGGGAGCTCAACACGGGCGGTGGTCCCATCGATGCCATCTGTGGCACAGCATTGAATCTGCAGGGGAGCCGGGGGTAAGTTATGTCCTAGGGGGAAGGGGAGTCTGAGCTGCTGCCGCTCACCCATCTGAATCACCCATCGGAGGGAAGGTGGGGGGGTGTGCGCGACCTATTGGACCCATTGGGCGCGAAAGCAGAAGACTAGTGTGGATTTGGCCTAGGAAGGGCATCGCATTGAGTCCATTCTTGTCGCCGGAACCTTCGGGGGGGACCTGCAGCTCCGGCTGCTGCTGCTGATGCTGGTCGGTAAAGTCGAAGGATCCCATGGATCCGAAAATACCCCGCGAAAGGGTGAATGGGGAACGTGGATTATTAATAGTTGGATTCATCTTATTCCAGCACCTGTGAGGAAATATTCGTTCATGGGCTTTGTTTTGTATTTGAATTTTTATTTACTTTATGTTCCCTGTACTTTCGATATTTGTACTGAATGATTCCCAGAGCCAGTTCTGAACGGCTCCAAGTGATAGTTCAGGGCCCACTTCGATGTTGTGTTCCTAACAGATTCTCCCTTCTTTTCAGGTCTCCCCACCCCACCCCACAACGCCGCAAAAATATTTCAAAACTTCGCGCCGCCCACTTCCGCCCCACAAAGAACGAAAATCTGTGGCATCCACGTTTTTAAAGATACGATAAAACCAAAAAAGGCAGAATCGTAGAGGATGTTTATATGTTCTAGAATGTAAAATCTCAACCAGATCGTATAATTATTATAGCCAGAATCAAGAATACAATTTTATTTTTCCTCGCTCTGTCTCTCTCAAAAACACAGGTTTCATGGTCGGTTTTGCCAGTTGCAAAATATGAGTTCAAGGATCTCAGAACCTATAAGAGCCAGAGCAACCAAATTTGGTATCCATACTCCTGTGATATCGGACCTTGACTGTTTCGTGTCCAAATTTCGGCACACCCCCTTCCGCCCCCGCAAAGGACGAAAATCCACAAATCTCAGAGACTATTATCGCTAGAGTAACAAAATTTGGTATCCGCACTTCTGTTAGATCTCACTATAAAACCTATATTTCAGAATTTCTCCCCACCCCCTTCCGCACCCACAAAGGACGAAAATCTGTTATATTCACAATATTGCACATTCGAGAAAACTAAAAACGCAGAATCATAGATAGTGACCATATCTATCAGATCGCTGAATCTGGATCAGATCGGATCATTTTTGTAGCCAAAAGCAAGAAATCAATTTACAGTGGCTATTGGGGTATTGGGGGTATTGGGGTATATTAGATTTTTGGTATAAGTGGATGTGTGTAACGTCCAGAAGGAATCGTTTCCGACGCCATAAAGTATATATATTCTTGATCAGCATCAATAGCCGAGTCGATTGAGCCCTGTCTGTCTGTCCGTCCGTCCATCCGTCCGTCCGTCTGTCCGTCCTCTTCAGCGCCTAGTGCTCAAATACTATAAGAGCTGCTGTGGCGCTACAGACTGTAATCACAAATGGGAATATCAATAGCCGGGCGAAAGGGCTGCACACGAGTATGTCCACTTCCGGGCCGAGTCTTATGCCGACGCCTCCCTTGGCCCCCTTCGCACAGGTAGTCTTGACCCTGTTTACATATCGGGGCTTGCTCGGGTTGCCCGTGTGGCAAGGGATTGAAATCGGAGGCGTACCCCAACCAGCGCCCAAAAGAGCCCTGAAAATGGATGCTTCTACGGATTCTGGATCAGGTATAATGGGTCGTGGATCGTGGATGATGACGCTTTTGTTGTGTTGTTTTGATCACTGAATCAATAAGAGTACAGTGAATATTTAATGATTCATTTGTTGCCGCTTCTGGTGGATTCCGTGCCTCCGAAGTGCGTATGCGGGGGCCTGCAATTGGTGGCAACAAAGGCCCCACGGCTGCCACAATCGCTGCTGCAGCGGAAATGTTTTGCTGCTGCTGCATGCTCTCCTCCTCCGATTATTATTGAATAAATTGCAGAACAAATATGCAGCGAAATAAAAATAATAATAAATGCAATAACGGGGATGAACGATGAGCAATTGGACTCCCGTCCAAACGGAACGGATCGTAATATGCATAAACGATATATCTGATCGACTGGAAACTCTTGTTTGAATTTGACTTTGAATTTCGAATATTTCGGCATATATTTTCATTGCGTCCAAAAACGGAGAGACGATTCCGTGCATTACGATTCTGGCATCAACGAAAATAGATGCCCAAATGGAAGTGCAAACATCTCTGAGGGGAGGAGTGGAGTGTCGGGCGTGTGGACGTTTGTCTTCTGTCAGTGTGTGATTGGATACTGCTTGCTGCTTTCTGCTCGATGGCTTCCCCCTAGATCACGAGGTGCAGGCGTATCTGGAACACCAGCTCCTCGACGGTCTTCTTCAGGAGCGCCGCCAAAGACAGGATGAATCCCAGGAGGCTGAGGGAGAACAGCCAGGGAGTGGTCATGAGCACGGCAAAGAAGACGAGCGTCTCGTCGCCCCGGGCATTGGCCATGCGCCACAGCAACTGGCGCTGGATGGTGCGCAGCTTGAACTTGCTGTTCCACAATCGGAGGCGCATCGAGCCGACGGTTTCGTTGACGACCACAGTCTTCTCGACCAGCCAGAACACCGCGCAGCACAGCATCTGCATCACCAGCAGCACGACCTTGACCACAGCGGTCTCCAAGAGGAGGTGGTACAAGGCCACCATGCGCTGACTGTGCTCCGGCTGCATTGTGGAGAGCACGACTGCGCCGAGGGACTCCAGCGGAGAGACCCTGGGGGAAGGGCCGTCGGAGAGCTCCTCCCACTCCGAGTCCGACTCGGTGCGCTCTATCGAGCTGAACTCGCTCTGGCCCTGACAGGAGCACGACTCCTCCTCTTGGTCCTCCTCGGTGGGCATCGAGTAGTCGCCCTCGTAGTCGCCGTCGTAGTCGCCGTCGTAGCGGCCGTCGGAGTACTCTTTGTGCGGGCCGTCGTAGTAGTCTCCGCGGCTGTCCGGAGAAGCGCCGGCTGTCCAGAGGGAGCTCAACACGGGCGGTGGTCCCATCGATGCCATCTGTGGCACAGCATTGAATCTGCAGGGGAGCCGGGGGTAAGTTATGTCCTAGGGGGAAGGGGAGTCTGAGCTGCTGCCGCTCACCCATCTGAATCACCCATCGGAGGGAAGGTGGGGGGGTGTGCGCGACCTATTGGACCCATTGGGCGCGAAAGCAGAAGACTAGTGTGGATTTGGCCTAGGAAGGGCATCGCATTGAGTCCATTCTTGTCGCCGGAACCTTCGGGGGGGACCTGCAGCTCCGGCTGCTGCTGCTGATGCTGGTCGGTAAAGTCGAAGGATCCCATGGATCCGAAAATACCCCGCGAAAGGGTGAATGGGGAACGTGGATTATTAATAGTTGGATTCATCTTATTCCAGCACCTGTGAGGAAATATTCGTTCATGGGCTTTGTTTTGTATTTGAATTTTTATTTACTTTATGTTCCCTGTACTTTCGATATTTGTACTGAATGATTCCCAGAGCCAGTTCTGAACGGCTCCAAGTGATAGTTCAGGGCCCACTTCGATGTTGTGTTCCTAACAGATTCTCCCTTCTTTTCAGGTCTCCCCACCCCACCCCACAACGCCGCAAAAATATTTCAAAACTTCGCGCCGCCCACTTCCGCCCCACAAAGAACGAAAATCTGTGGCATCCACGTTTTTAAAGATACGATAAAACCAAAAAAGGCAGAATCGTAGAGGATGTTTATATGTTCTAGAATGTAAAATCTCAACCAGATCGTATAATTATTATAGCCAGAATCAAGAATACAATTTTATTTTTCCTCGCTCTGTCTCTCTCAAAAACACAGGTTTCATGGTCGGTTTTGCCAGTTGCAAAATATGAGTTCAAGGATCTCAGAACCTATAAGAGCCAGAGCAACCAAATTTGGTATCCATACTCCTGTGATATCGGACCTTGACTGTTTCGTGTCCAAATTTCGGCACACCCCCTTCCGCCCCCGCAAAGGACGAAAATCCACAAATCTCAGAGACTATTATCGCTAGAGTAACAAAATTTGGTATCCGCACTTCTGTTAGATCTCACTATAAAACCTATATTTCAGAATTTCTCCCCACCCCCTTCCGCACCCACAAAGGACGAAAATCTGTTATATTCACAATATTGCACATTCGAGAAAACTAAAAACGCAGAATCATAGATAGTGACCATATCTATCAGATCGCTGAATCTGGATCAGATCGGATCATTTTTGTAGCCAAAAGCAAGAAATCAATTTACAGTGGCTATTGGGGTATTGGGGGTATTGGGGTATATTAGATTTTTGGTATAAGTGGATGTGTGTAACGTCCAGAAGGAATCGTTTCCGACGCCATAAAGTATATATATTCTTGATCAGCATCAATAGCCGAGTCGATTGAGCCCTGTCTGTCTGTCCGTCCGTCCATCCGTCCGTCCGTCTGTCCGTCCTCTTCAGCGCCTAGTGCTCAAATACTATAAGAGCTGCTGTGGCGCTACAGACTGTAATCACAAATGGGAATATCAATAGCCGGGCGAAAGGGCTGCACACGAGTATGTCCACTTCCGGGCCGAGTCTTATGCCGACGCCTCCCTTGGCCCCCTTCGCACAGGTAGTCTTGACCCTGTTTACATATCGGGGCTTGCTCGGGTTGCCCGTGTGGCAAGGGATTGAAATCGGAGGCGTACCCCAACCAGCGCCCAAAAGAGCCCTGAAAATGGATGCTTCTACGGATTCTGGATCAGGTATAATGGGTCGTGGATCGTGGATGATGACGCTTTTGTTGTGTTGTTTTGATCACTGAATCAATAAGAGTACAGTGAATATTTAATGATTCATTTGTTGCCGCTTCTGGTGGATTCCGTGCCTCCGAAGTGCGTATGCGGGGGCCTGCAATTGGTGGCAACAAAGGCCCCACGGCTGCCACAATCGCTGCTGCAGCGGAAATGTTTTGCTGCTGCTGCATGCTCTCCTCCTCCGATTATTATTGAATAAATTGCAGAACAAATATGCAGCGAAATAAAAATAATAATAAATGCAATAACGGGGATGAACGATGAGCAATTGGACTCCCGTCCAAACGGAACGGATCGTAATATGCATAAACGATATATCTGATCGACTGGAAACTCTTGTTTGAATTTGACTTTGAATTTCGAATATTTCGGCATATATTTTCATTGCGTCCAAAAACGGAGAGACGATTCCGTGCATTACGATTCTGGCATCAACGAAAATAGATGCCCAAATGGAAGTGCAAACATCTCTGAGGGGAGGAGTGGAGTGTCGGGCGTGTGGACGTTTGTCTTCTGTCAGTGTGTGATTGGATACTGCTTGCTGCTTTCTGCTCGATGGCTTCCCCCTAGATCACGAGGTGCAGGCGTATCTGGAACACCAGCTCCTCGACGGTCTTCTTCAGGAGCGCCGCCAAAGACAGGATGAATCCCAGGAGGCTGAGGGAGAACAGCCAGGGAGTGGTCATGAGCACGGCAAAGAAGACGAGCGTCTCGTCGCCCCGGGCATTGGCCATGCGCCACAGCAACTGGCGCTGGATGGTGCGCAGCTTGAACTTGCTGTTCCACAATCGGAGGCGCATCGAGCCGACGGTTTCGTTGACGACCACAGTCTTCTCGACCAGCCAGAACACCGCGCAGCACAGCATCTGCATCACCAGCAGCACGACCTTGACCACAGCGGTCTCCAAGAGGAGGTGGTACAAGGCCACCATGCGCTGACTGTGCTCCGGCTGCATTGTGGAGAGCACGACTGCGCCGAGGGACTCCAGCGGAGAGACCCTGGGGGAAGGGCCGTCGGAGAGCTCCTCCCACTCCGAGTCCGACTCGGTGCGCTCTATCGAGCTGAACTCGCTCTGGCCCTGACAGGAGCACGACTCCTCCTCTTGGTCCTCCTCGGTGGGCATCGAGTAGTCGCCCTCGTAGTCGCCGTCGTAGTCGCCGTCGTAGCGGCCGTCGGAGTACTCTTTGTGCGGGCCGTCGTAGTAGTCTCCGCGGCTGTCCGGAGAAGCGCCGGCTGTCCAGAGGGAGCTCAACACGGGCGGTGGTCCCATCGATGCCATCTGTGGCACAGCATTGAATCTGCAGGGGAGCCGGGGGTAAGTTATGTCCTAGGGGGAAGGGGAGTCTGAGCTGCTGCCGCTCACCCATCTGAATCACCCATCGGAGGGAAGGTGGGGGGGTGTGCGCGACCTATTGGACCCATTGGGCGCGAAAGCAGAAGACTAGTGTGGATTTGGCCTAGGAAGGGCATCGCATTGAGTCCATTCTTGTCGCCGGAACCTTCGGGGGGGACCTGCAGCTCCGGCTGCTGCTGCTGATGCTGGTCGGTAAAGTCGAAGGATCCCATGGATCCGAAAATACCCCGCGAAAGGGTGAATGGGGAACGTGGATTATTAATAGTTGGATTCATCTTATTCCAGCACCTGTGAGGAAATATTCGTTCATGGGCTTTGTTTTGTATTTGAATTTTTATTTACTTTATGTTCCCTGTACTTTCGATATTTGTACTGAATGATTCCCAGAGCCAGTTCTGAACGGCTCCAAGTGATAGTTCAGGGCCCACTTCGATGTTGTGTTCCTAACAGATTCTCCCTTCTTTTCAGGTCTCCCCACCCCACCCCACAACGCCGCAAAAATATTTCAAAACTTCGCGCCGCCCACTTCCGCCCCACAAAGAACGAAAATCTGTGGCATCCACGTTTTTAAAGATACGATAAAACCAAAAAAGGCAGAATCGTAGAGGATGTTTATATGTTCTAGAATGTAAAATCTCAACCAGATCGTATAATTATTATAGCCAGAATCAAGAATACAATTTTATTTTTCCTCGCTCTGTCTCTCTCAAAAACACAGGTTTCATGGTCGGTTTTGCCAGTTGCAAAATATGAGTTCAAGGATCTCAGAACCTATAAGAGCCAGAGCAACCAAATTTGGTATCCATACTCCTGTGATATCGGACCTTGACTGTTTCGTGTCCAAATTTCGGCACACCCCCTTCCGCCCCCGCAAAGGACGAAAATCCACAAATCTCAGAGACTATTATCGCTAGAGTAACAAAATTTGGTATCCGCACTTCTGTTAGATCTCACTATAAAACCTATATTTCAGAATTTCTCCCCACCCCCTTCCGCACCCACAAAGGACGAAAATCTGTTATATTCACAATATTGCACATTCGAGAAAACTAAAAACGCAGAATCATAGATAGTGACCATATCTATCAGATCGCTGAATCTGGATCAGATCGGATCATTTTTGTAGCCAAAAGCAAGAAATCAATTTACAGTGGCTATTGGGGTATTGGGGGTATTGGGGTATATTAGATTTTTGGTATAAGTGGATGTGTGTAACGTCCAGAAGGAATCGTTTCCGACGCCATAAAGTATATATATTCTTGATCAGCATCAATAGCCGAGTCGATTGAGCCCTGTCTGTCTGTCCGTCCGTCCATCCGTCCGTCCGTCTGTCCGTCCTCTTCAGCGCCTAGTGCTCAAATACTATAAGAGCTGCTGTGGCGCTACAGACTGTAATCACAAATGGGAATATCAATAGCCGGGCGAAAGGGCTGCACACGAGTATGTCCACTTCCGGGCCGAGTCTTATGCCGACGCCTCCCTTGGCCCCCTTCGCACAGGTAGTCTTGACCCTGTTTACATATCGGGGCTTGCTCGGGTTGCCCGTGTGGCAAGGGATTGAAATCGGAGGCGTACCCCAACCAGCGCCCAAAAGAGCCCTGAAAATGGATGCTTCTACGGATTCTGGATCAGGTATAATGGGTCGTGGATCGTGGATGATGACGCTTTTGTTGTGTTGTTTTGATCACTGAATCAATAAGAGTACAGTGAATATTTAATGATTCATTTGTTGCCGCTTCTGGTGGATTCCGTGCCTCCGAAGTGCGTATGCGGGGGCCTGCAATTGGTGGCAACAAAGGCCCCACGGCTGCCACAATCGCTGCTGCAGCGGAAATGTTTTGCTGCTGCTGCATGCTCTCCTCCTCCGATTATTATTGAATAAATTGCAGAACAAATATGCAGCGAAATAAAAATAATAATAAATGCAATAACGGGGATGAACGATGAGCAATTGGACTCCCGTCCAAACGGAACGGATCGTAATATGCATAAACGATATATCTGATCGACTGGAAACTCTTGTTTGAATTTGACTTTGAATTTCGAATATTTCGGCATATATTTTCATTGCGTCCAAAAACGGAGAGACGATTCCGTGCATTACGATTCTGGCATCAACGAAAATAGATGCCCAAATGGAAGTGCAAACATCTCTGAGGGGAGGAGTGGAGTGTCGGGCGTGTGGACGTTTGTCTTCTGTCAGTGTGTGATTGGATACTGCTTGCTGCTTTCTGCTCGATGGCTTCCCCCTAGATCACGAGGTGCAGGCGTATCTGGAACACCAGCTCCTCGACGGTCTTCTTCAGGAGCGCCGCCAAAGACAGGATGAATCCCAGGAGGCTGAGGGAGAACAGCCAGGGAGTGGTCATGAGCACGGCAAAGAAGACGAGCGTCTCGTCGCCCCGGGCATTGGCCATGCGCCACAGCAACTGGCGCTGGATGGTGCGCAGCTTGAACTTGCTGTTCCACAATCGGAGGCGCATCGAGCCGACGGTTTCGTTGACGACCACAGTCTTCTCGACCAGCCAGAACACCGCGCAGCACAGCATCTGCATCACCAGCAGCACGACCTTGACCACAGCGGTCTCCAAGAGGAGGTGGTACAAGGCCACCATGCGCTGACTGTGCTCCGGCTGCATTGTGGAGAGCACGACTGCGCCGAGGGACTCCAGCGGAGAGACCCTGGGGGAAGGGCCGTCGGAGAGCTCCTCCCACTCCGAGTCCGACTCGGTGCGCTCTATCGAGCTGAACTCGCTCTGGCCCTGACAGGAGCACGACTCCTCCTCTTGGTCCTCCTCGGTGGGCATCGAGTAGTCGCCCTCGTAGTCGCCGTCGTAGTCGCCGTCGTAGCGGCCGTCGGAGTACTCTTTGTGCGGGCCGTCGTAGTAGTCTCCGCGGCTGTCCGGAGAAGCGCCGGCTGTCCAGAGGGAGCTCAACACGGGCGGTGGTCCCATCGATGCCATCTGTGGCACAGCATTGAATCTGCAGGGGAGCCGGGGGTAAGTTATGTCCTAGGGGGAAGGGGAGTCTGAGCTGCTGCCGCTCACCCATCTGAATCACCCATCGGAGGGAAGGTGGGGGGGTGTGCGCGACCTATTGGACCCATTGGGCGCGAAAGCAGAAGACTAGTGTGGATTTGGCCTAGGAAGGGCATCGCATTGAGTCCATTCTTGTCGCCGGAACCTTCGGGGGGGACCTGCAGCTCCGGCTGCTGCTGCTGATGCTGGTCGGTAAAGTCGAAGGATCCCATGGATCCGAAAATACCCCGCGAAAGGGTGAATGGGGAACGTGGATTATTAATAGTTGGATTCATCTTATTCCAGCACCTGTGAGGAAATATTCGTTCATGGGCTTTGTTTTGTATTTGAATTTTTATTTACTTTATGTTCCCTGTACTTTCGATATTTGTACTGAATGATTCCCAGAGCCAGTTCTGAACGGCTCCAAGTGATAGTTCAGGGCCCACTTCGATGTTGTGTTCCTAACAGATTCTCCCTTCTTTTCAGGTCTCCCCACCCCACCCCACAACGCCGCAAAAATATTTCAAAACTTCGCGCCGCCCACTTCCGCACCCACAAAGGACGAAAATCTGTTATATTCACAATATTGCACATTCGAGAAAACTAAAAACGCAGAATCATAGATAGTGACCATATCTATCAGATCGCTGAATCTGGATCAGATCGGATCATTTTTGTAGCCAAAAGCAAGAAATCAATTTGCAGTGGCTACGCAGCGCCCGACGTCACGCTCTGACTGATTTTCTGTCTCTCTGGCACGCACTCTTTGTCGTGTCGTTTAATATTAGCGGCCTCTGCCGGAGGAGAGCCATACTGACTAAGTATCGGGTATAAATGTAGAGTTGCGGTGTCCGCAGCAACTCACAACGTTCCCCCTCGTTTTAAATTTGGTTGTTGCGGGGAGGCGGAATCTCTTCACGAACTCTCGCCATTTTGCTGCTACTTGTCATGAGAATTGGAAAAAACATTGAAACAAAGAAAGGATCTGCCACCACTAATGGTAATAATTGCACATTGGCTATCATTAAGCAATGATCAGAATTATAGAAAAAATTGTCTACATCCATGTTTAGCTAAACTTTAGTTTTCTCCGTTTTTTTCTTACTCACTCATATTAAAACCAAATTTAATCCATCAAAAGTCAATAATCGTTTGATTACCTGGGAAAAGATTATAGATAAATGATCTTGTGACTACATAGAATTTAGACGGATTGCTCCTTATCGGTGATGTTTGACTGAATTAAGCATTTTGGCTGATATACTCGACTCGAGAGCTGACACACTGATAATGTTATCTCCAGATTTCCCTCAAAACATTCCTATAAAATCACAGTCAAAAGGTGCAATGCCTTCAATCGAAAAAGTATTAGCATGGTGAACGTTTTAAGCAGTCTACTTGTCTGCGGACTGGTACTTGTCAGTGCCGCACAACTGAAAGACGGAGATGTCCTGCAAGATTACCAGCGTTTAAAAAGTCTCCGCCCGCTGGGAAGTTTGCCGAAAACTTCCGTATGAATTGCTCCCGGACTTGGATCTTTTCCACCCCCGAATACCCAGTCAGGAGGATCTGTTGTGTTTCGCGGACATCGCTCAGTTCATGCAGGCGCTCACTACTGGAAAATTATGGGCCCTTAAGAGTAAGTAAATAATGAAAATTATATTCAAGTCAATGAGAACTGAAGTTGACGAATTTTGTGAGCAGTGATCGATGCTTGGGGCTCCATTCCCTCAGGAGTGCTGTCCGGCAATGTCTACCATCTGGGTAACTTCGATGAGTCAAGATCAGCGAGGAGATCACCAGTAGTCACAGCATACATGGAAAGTACTGTTTTCTAATTGTACCCGCCGTATCCATTTCGATCAAGATCGCATCTTGCTTTCCGGCTTCCTGCTCTGCGGCACATATGGATACGTTTCTGGAGCAGTTAATGCAGAATTTGTTGAACTCAAGCAGCACAAATATAAAATTTAGCGAGGCCAGCTATCAGACAAGTGAATCGAAACCTTGGGATGGAATGACCATTTTCACAGTGTAAGTTAGACCTTATCATAATCAATTTCTGTGACTCATACTATGGATTGCAGTGTACTTCTTGGCTTGATGGGTACTATCGTGGGTCTATGCACGCTCTACGACTACTTTCTGTGCCAGGATCAGAGTGAGGACCGGAGAGAACGGAATGATTTACAGAATGATTTAACTCGTATTTTGCCTACCAGGTAGTATGTCTGTGACTGTGAAGATGTGCTCGGCACGGTCAAGTTCCCGTGCCATCTTCCGCATTGTCGACAGCAAATCGAATCCGAACGTGATCAGTTGTCTTGATGGAATCCGCTGCATGTCCCTATTCTGTGTTGTTTTGTTTCTCCAAATATAAATACCTTCAATATGATTTCGGTTTTAGTGGCCTCATGCTTGTATGTGCAAAAACCATTCAGCTCTGTTTTTTTGTTTGCTAGTGGGTCGCGGAATCCTTTTCCAGCTTTATTCTCCACGGATTTTTTTCGGTTGATTCCTTTTTCTTTATTGCTGGCCTACTAGTGGCTACGGTTGCTCTTCGCTCAATGGATAAGTAAGTGTTTGAGATATTTTGTATCCATCGAGAATTATTGCCAATTTTCTTACAGATCCAAAGGAAAACTGAATGTGCCGCTTATGTATCTTCATCGTATTATACGGATCGTGCCGATACTTGCAATAGCAATCCTAGTTTACATAAAGCTGACGCCCATTGTTTCTGGGGGACCTTATTTTAAAGGTGGATTCCATGGTACAGCCGCCTATGAAAAGGGCTGGTTCTGGACGCTGCTCTTCGTGCAGAATTATGCTACAAGCAATATTGTAAGTCATAGATCTACTCTTATTACCATTTGTACGATAATCGTTTTCAGTGCCTGGATCACACATGGTACTGGGCAGTGGATATGCAGCTTTATATAATCTCTCCGCTTCTGCTGATTGCACTGTATAAGTGGGGCAAAAAGGCAGCAGCTGGCATCGCGGTTCTTGTTCTCCTACTATCGTCCTGCCTCTTTGCCACGATGATAGTCAACAAATACTCATTGCTCTTCAAGTAGGTCCACGATGCTTCTGTTTGTCGTTGGAGTTCTTCAACCCCATTTAATTGCAGGAATGGAACCGAAGGAGATGCCGGAAGGAAACTGTATTCTGCCACACATACTCATTCGGCACCTTGGCTGATTCTTTTTGGATATTTTCTTCACCTGAATTGTAGGAAGAAGTTCCAAATAAGCCGGATTTTGGTATGGTCTGGATGGGTTCTTAGTCTGGCCATGATCTTCACCTCGATGTTTGCCCTGTACCCTGCGACCCAATGGAGTGCTCCACCCCTGTCCACCCTCAAGGAGTTTCTGTACTACACGCTTACCAGAGTGGGCTGGCCCTTAGCCCTGTGTTGGATCGTCTTTGCCTGCATGCAGGGCCATGGCGGTCTGGCCAACAGTTTCCTATCCTCGCCATTGTGGCAGCCTCTCTCGAGACTCTCCTATTCCGTGTACATCTGACACCTTTTCGTACAGGAAGTCAACAGTAGAAGCGTTCGTACTAATACTTATTTCTCGGACAAATTGTAGTAGGTTTTGTTTCTAGTAGTTGATGGTTGCTTATTTTTAACTAACCTCATTGATGATTTTCAGATGCAGAAATTTTGGTCTGACTTTGGGATCACTATTTTCATTTCGTATCTGCTTTACGTTGTCATTGAGGCTCCTTTTGGCGGACTCGATAATCTTCTACGATCCCGGGAGAAAAGTGTTTTGAAGCCCCAAGCTCCAAGCGAACAAAAGCAATCCTCAGTTGATGTCCAGCAGGGCCAGTTGAATGCCGGAAGTAATCTGGTTGAGTCCGACGTGCCTAAATAAGAAGCCACAGAGACTACTCCAGAATAGTTATAGATGTAAATATCAATATGGGTTTTTTTTCACTCTTATGTAGACATTTTGTAGATTACAAAACCACATAAAAAAGATGTGAGCTTCCGACTACCCACACACTAGACTGATAAGAGTAATTATCAATGATGTTCGGCTGTATCAAGTATTACGCTGTGCTAGTCTGAGTACCTCAGACTACTCAAGACTACCTTACTCAACACAATTGTTTTTATAATCGGCTGGTGGTTCTAGATAGAACAGATGGCAGATGGCGAAACGCCACCAATCGAATTAGCATTAGCATAGGAAGCGTTGTGGGTCCGAGACAGCCCGAGTGCGTTAGAGCTGCTCGGGGACGCTGTTAAGCCGAGTCCGAGAGATAGCGACATAAGGAGACGAAATAATTCCACTGCATGCGCATATGCGGTAGCAAATGATCTTTGCAGTGCAAACGACAACACCAAAATGCATTTCCTTTGGACCGCACCACTGGCAATAATTTAAAATATTTAAGCTGCTTGATCTGACATACTCCCCCCGTTGGAAGCCTGACTTTCAACAGCAACAGCATTTGGCAGTAGGCACAGCTTGTTGACGGCGCGCTTTGTGATTCCAGATGACGTCTTCAGCACAGCAACTCGGGAAACGCCATCTCGTCCAGGCAAAAGCTCGACCACTCTCGCCAGTGGTCACTTCATGGGAGGAAGATTCTCATCCTTGACAAGAACCAAATCGGCGACAGCTAAACTAGGCTTCACAGTGCGCCACTTTGAGCGCTGCTGCAGTGACGATATGTACTCCTCCTTCCACCGGGACCAAAAGAGCTGCTGCAGGTACGAAACGCGCTGCCAGCCGTCCAGGCGATCGAAGTTTAGCTGCGTGACGTCAGGCTCAGCGAACGAAGCAGGAGGGCCACCATTCAAGAAATGCGCTGGAGTTAGAACGTCTAGATCGGCAGGGCTCTCTGAAATTGAAACTAAAGGTCTTGAATTAATCACTGCCGTGATGTGGCACAACCGCGTCCGCAGCTCGTCAAATCCAAGAACCGAGTTGCCTATCGCACGGTAGAAGTGGTACTTGGCCGTCTTCACTGCAGCCTCCCATAGACCACCAAAATGAGGGGAGCGCGGAGGAATGAAATGCCAGTCTATAGCCTCGACCAAGCAAAAATCCAGCAGCGCCTTCTGATGGTCATCGCTGAGGACCAGGCGCTTTAATTCCATCAGCTCATTCTTAGCGCCGACAAAATTGGTTGCGTTGTCTGACCAAATTTGCCGCGGCTTTCGTCTAGTACATATGAAGTGCCTTAGTCCATGTAGAAAAGCAACTGTGGATAAGTCCTTTATAAGCTCCAGATGAACAGCCTTGGTAGCGGAACAAATGAAGATGCAGATGTAGCACTTGATTGGAGCCTTGTTGCGTGCCTCCGGTTTGTAGAAAAACGGCCCACAGAAGTCCACGCCTGTGATCTCAAAGGCATGAGAACCATCGAGCCGCTCCTTTGGAAGATCCGCCATAATATGCTCCAATACCCTGGGCTTCAGTCGAAAGCATCTTACGCACTTGTTTACTGCCTTGTTTACCGTCTTCCTCCCCCCAATAGGCCAATATTGGGAACGAATTAGTCCAAGCAAAGCTCGAGGACCAGCGTGCAGATTCCGCTCATGAAAATGGGAGATTATTGCAAGAGTCAGTGGATGGCTGCTGGGCAAGATGATTGGATGACGGCCATCAAATTCCAACGAAGAGCTTTTCAGTCGAACATCTACCCTGAGAAGTCCAAACTGATCCATGAATGGCGATAACGATGCGATTGAGCTCGATGAGGAGACTGCTCCCCTTGCCCGCAGAGACTTCATGTCCTCCCATAGATGAGTACGCTGGACTAGTCGTAGCAATACCTGGGTTCCATGTTCAATGTCTGCGACAGTGAGACCGGGGCGCCGAATTCGGTTGCAAAACTTGTGAATGTATCCGAAAACGCGTTGCAAAGAAGCAAATGAATTCGCATACTTGGAATTAGCAATAATGTCCATGTAGGGCGATTTGAGCAGAAGAGCCTTCCGACGAAGTTCAAGGGCTGGCTTATCAGGTAGCACAGTGGGTGGCCAGTCATCTGAGGAGCCGCAAAGAAATGGAGGACCATGAGCCCAAAGAGGTGACTCATTCAGCTCAGTCGGATGAGCCCCTCGAGACAGAATGTCGGCTGGGTTTAAAGCTGTGGGAACATAGCGCCATTCCATTTTTTCGGTCATTTCCTGAATCGTTGACACTCTATTTGCAACAAAAATATTAAATCTTGACGGCTCGTCCCGAATCCAAGAGAGCGCAACGGCAGAATCACACCAACAGTAACACCTTCCCTTGAATACATTCATTCCAGCTATCTCAGATATGAGCCTAGCCAGCAACTCCGCTCCACAAAGCTCCAACTTTGGTACTGTAAGTGTCTTCAAAGGAGCCACACGAGATTTGGCACACAGTAAGTGACTGCTGGAATGCTGACCCTAGGACATGACAAAAATGCATGCACCATAAGCCTCGTTGCTGGCATCGCAAAATCCGTGAATTTCCAGCGTAGAGTCTGGAAGGACTACAAGCCGAGGAAATTCAAGTCGACGAATCTGACCAAACCTGGTGCATATTTCCTGCCACTCGGTGTTCAGTGCGACTGGAAGGCTTTCATCCTAGGACAACTTCTCTTGGCACAAACGCTGGAGAAAGATTTTGGATTTAGTAATTACGGGACCAGCTAGTCCGAGAGGATCGTAGAATCGCGCTATGGATGACAAAACAGAGCGCTAGCAGGAATTCAAAGAAGATTGAAGGGCCGAGAGCGAAAATAATAGTAGATCAGAAACCGGATCCCACGCAAGTCCTAAAGTTTTAGTCACATGGCTGCCATCGTCGCAAAGAGTAACACGAGCAATAGATAACTTATGGATAACTTATGTGGTTGATGACACTGGTTGAGATGGCAATTAGTTTAGATCTTTGAATGCTATATTAGTTGGTGATTGCACTGATAGATTATTTATTGCACAATCACGTCGGGGTCACCAAATGTTAAGCTATTAGGCGTTTTTAATAACTGTTGCAATTTGAAGTTAATGAAAGTCGAGAGGCTGTTATAATTCACAATTTATTTGCATATGTAAACCTACTTATCGCGTATGTACATATGGCAATGATTGGGCGAACGATTGATGCGAGGATGTTAATCTAATAGCTGCGACGATTAGCTCAAAACTGCCCATGCAAGGGCTGAAGGGCCAATCTGCCGGGCCCTATGCAGCAAGCTTAGACGCGAGCGAGAGCGTATGATAGCCCGAGAGCGTTAGAGCTGCTCGGGGACGCTGTTAAGCCGAGTCCGAGAGATTGCGACATAAGGAGACGAAAGAATTCCGCTGCATGCGCATATGCGGTAGCAAATGATCTTTGCAGTGGGGGCATTGGAAACGACAAAACCAAAATGCATTTCCTTTGGGCCGCACCACTGGCAATAATTTAAAATATTTAAGCTGCTTGACCCGACATAAATAATTCGACGATATATTATAAAGTTTTGTTTTGTATATTTCCAAAATAAAACGAGGGGGAACGTTGTGAGTTGCTGCGGACACCGCAACTCTACAGCTATACCCGATACTAAGTCAGAATGGCTCTCCTCCGGCAGACGCCGCTACAAACAAGTAAGAAGGCACGGGTTGGGTCTTGTACTGGTATGCTAATATGCTTTATTGGTATCTTAAGTCTATCCTACGCTATTCCGACTCCGGTGCTGGTTCTCCTCCTGGTTCTCCTCTGTGGTTCGATGAGCGTGTCGCTCCCTGGGCTCCCCACGGCGTCGCCAAGCGTGGCACCGCCGGCTCTACTGACTGGGGCTAGCGATTCTTGGCACGTGGCCCAAATCCGCCTCTCAGTCAGGCGCCTGACGCGTTCGATCTCACTCGACTCACTTGGCTTTTCGGCCCGAGGGTGCCTCACTCCTGGTGGGATGCGCTTCAAGCGTGGCACCGTTGGTTCAAGGGATTGGGTTCTTTCGCTCTTGGCTGCACGCTCTAGTCCGCCTCTCAATCCTCACACAACGCGTTCGCTTTCTAAAGTTCTTTTCCCTTCGCTTGGTCTCACTCTTGTGGCTCACTATTCACTTCACTCTTGCTAGCTCCGTTTGCTGACTCTCCCCGTTCCTGGTCGCGGCCCTCCTCTTATAGGCTCGCTTCTGCGTCGGCGCCGCCGATGCCGCCTGGCGCTAACGGCACTTTCCGCCATGCGGTGCCCGTATTTTTCCATCGGCGTTCCTTCATTCCCTTGTCGCTTTCCAACGGGACCTGGCTGGTGGCGTGATCTCATGACCATATTTGGTCATGCGCTGGGCCACTGCCGGCCCGATCCCGTCATCCCGCTGCTCTCTCTCCAGGGGTCCTCCCCTCTCATCTTGGTTCCCCGGGAGAGCTCTCCTCGGGAATTCGCCGCCTCCGGATATCCCCGGATAACGGCCGTTAGCGCTTAACCCTATACTGCCCCCTACTTGTGGGAATACCTTTCCTCACACTTCCCCCTTTCTTTTATTGGCGGAAAACCCCGGTTTTCCGCGTCCCAGGTTTGCTTTGTTCTCGACCCGGGTGCTTCTTTTGCTTCTTTTGCCCCGCCCGATATAGGGTATGGTCGCTATTCTGACCTACTCGATATGACACAGCGTTGCCCTTACGCTCCACTCGATAAAGCGTAAGGTCGTTTTTGTGATCTACTCGATATGTCGCAGCGTGCGTATTCTACTTCCGGATCGCGAATTCCTCAATGGACTGGAAACGTACTATTTTCTCGCGATGCCGGGTGTTTTCTTTGTTTTTCTTGTGCGCGTCTGGTTTTCCTGGTTTCCTGGTTTTCTGGCCCTCTGGATGCTTCGGGTAAGTTTTCCTCCCGCTTTCACGCCTTCCGCCGCCTTCATTCAAGCTTTACCGATCATTTCTAGCGATGCCCCGCTGTTCCTCTGATGCAAGGTATGACCCTGTTTTTATACCCGATACTCAAAATGAGTATTGGGGTATATTAGATTTGTGGTAAAAGTGGATGTGTGTAACGTCCAGAAGGATTCGTTTCCGACCCCATAAAGTATATCAGCATCAATAGCCGAGTCGATTGAGTCATGTCTGTCTGTCCATCTGTCCGTCTGTCCGTCCGTCCGTCTGTCCGTCTGTCCGTCCGTCCGTCTGTCCGTCTGTCCGTCCCCTTCAGCGCCTAATGCTCAAAGACTATAAGAGCCAGAGCAACGATGTTTTGGATCCAGACTTCTGTGATATGTCACTGCTACAAAAATATTTCAAAACTTTGCCCCGCCCACTTCCGCCCCCACAAAGGGCGAAAATCTGTGGCATCCACAATTTTAAAGATACGAGAAAACCAAAAACGCAGAATCGTAGAGAATACCCATATCTTTCAGACTGCAGAATCTGAATTGGATCGTATCATTATTATAGCCAGCATCAAGAAAACAATTTCATTTTTTCTCGCCCTGTCTCTCTCTAACACACACGTAGCATAGGCGGCTTTGCTTAGAGTAAAACATTAGCGCCTAGATCTCAGAGACTATAAAAGCTAGAGCAACCAAATTTGGTATCCACACTTCTAATATATCGGACCGAGACGAGTTTGTTTCAAAATTTCGCCACACCCCCTTCCGCCCCCGCAAAGGATGCAAATCTGGGGATATTCACAAATCTCAGAGACTATTAAAGCTAGAGTAACCAAATTTGGTATCCGCACTTCTGTTAGATCTCACTATAAAACCTTTATCTCAAAATTTCGCCCCACCCCCTTCCGCCCCCACAAAGGACGAAAATCTGTTGCATCCACAATATTGCAGATTTGAGAAAACTAAAAACGCAGAATCATATATAACGACCATATCTATCAGATTGCTGAATCTGGATCAGATCAGATCATTTTTATAGCCAAAGGAAACAAATCAATATGCAGTGGCTACGCAGCGCGTGACGTCACGCTCAGACTGATTTTCTGTCTCTCTCGCACGCACTCTTTGTCGTGTCGTTTAATATTAGCGACGTTCCCCCTCGTTTTTCTTTTATTTGTTCTTGTTTTCAGTTACTTTTTCTTTCATTCTTCTTCTCTACTCTTCTTTTCTCCTCAATACCTAGCCCGGAATACCTCCTGCCGATCGATGGACACCAATAGCCGGTACCGGACGCCACCGTCATTGACCAGACGCTTCACCCTCCTTGCGGTTGGCTTTATCCGCGCGAGAGAGCGCGGGACGACGGCCGGCCACTCCTCGCGTTTGACGGACCGCCACCGTGAGTTGTCCGCCGACCTCGTCTGGGGCCACGATGCCTGGCGCTGGAGCTCGGGCCGGCGCGCCTCCGCCCGCTCCCCTGGGCACGACGCCTGTCGGCCCAGCTTCGGACGCTCGCCCTGGCCGGGTTCCGGCCATCGCCAAGGACCTCTCTCCCATGGCTCAGGTGAGTGTTCGTCCTTCTTCGCTTCCGCCGTTGCTCTCGCGCCGTCATCCGCTTCGCCGTCGGTCGCCACCTCGACTTTGGGTGCCGCCGCTGGGCCCTCCGCCGTCAGTGATGTTGGCGTGTTCGTCGTTCCCTCCGTCTCGACCTCTGCCGTCCCCCCGGGCGCCTCCTCGGGCACCTTTTCGGCTGTGGGTGCCACCGCTGGGCCTGTCGACTCCTGTGGCCGTGCCCGCCGCCTCGGGTCCCTCTCGTCACTGGCGCGTGGTGCCTCCTCCCACAGTCGAGCCTCCCTCGCCTCTTGCCCGGGCTGCTGGGGCGAGGGCCCAGAGGCCCACGATATGTGCAGCGTTTGCACGTGCCACATCATGCCGTCTCGTACCGCGGAGCGCACCTCCTGCGAGACGAACGGCCCGATGGCGGCTCCCTGTGGCCCGTGCCAGTGCTGCTGCTGCTGCTGCTGCTGATGCTGATGCTGCTGCTGCTGCTGATGCTGCTGCTGCTGATGCTGCTGCTGCTGATGCTGCTGCTGCTGATGCTGCTGCTGATGCCGATCCCCTTGGCCGCGCGCGTTGTCAGCCGGCTTGATCCGGCTAATACACCGCCATTGGTGCGCGACGTCCCGTTTGTGGCGCTCCGCCTCCGCTTCTTGCGCCGCCTTTTCAGCCTCCTGCGTGGCCTTCAGCCTCTTTGCCAGCGTCAGGGCGTCCTCCCATACACGCCGTTGCCTCCGCTCCTCCGTCGCCGCGTGCCATTCCGCGAGGCGTCGTGCCTCAGCGGCCGCGTTGTTTTCCGCGATGTCGGCCTGCGTTGCCTGCGGCTCTTTGACCGCGGTTTCTGTCGGCGTTGTCTGCGGCTCTTTGACCGCGGTTTCGGTCGGCGTTGGCTGCGGCTCCTCGACCTGTGGGTCTGTCGGCCGCTGATCCCCTCGCCGCGCCGTCGATGTCCCCCTTGTGCGTGCCGACGACTCCTCTTCCTTGGCCGTACGCGTCGAATGCGTGGACGCCCGCTTCGATGCCCGCTCACTGGGCTCCTCCTTCCGCGTCTCCGTGCGCCCCCTCCTTCCTCCATCAGGCCGCTCCTCGCGCTTGCTGGGGTGGGGCTTCTCGCGCTTGCCGGTGCGGGGCTCTTCGTGCTTGCTGGTCCGGGGCTCCTCGCGCTTGCCGGTGTGGGGCTCCTCGCGCTTGCTGGTCCGGGGCTCTTCGTGCTTGCTGGTCCGGGGCTCCTCGCGCTTCGCCTCGCGTGCGCGTTTTCTCCGTGGCGCCGGCTCCCAGCTCACCAATTCCAGGTCACTTTCCGCCTCGGTGTACCCCGGCGATACCACCGGGGATACCGTCGGTCCCATGGATCCCGCGGTTGACACTAGCGGTGAGGCCAATAACTGTAGCTCCGGGGACCTACGCCTACTCGCCCTTTGCTCCTCGCGTTCGACCTGGTACGCCTGCCGCCGACTTTGCGTATCACTCATAGCCTGATACCCGCGGCGAATCCATTTCCTCTGCTCCGTTATATATATACCAGGGTGCTGACCGATCTCCCAGCTCGTGATCAATAGGTCCTCCGACCTTTCGCCCGTGCTGCCAAACATCTGCCCGCCCCCCGTGGCCAGCTCCGCCCGTCTCTGGATCGGCTTAGATGCGGATGTCACCCCCGTGCAGCGCCTAAGACCCAGGGATCATCCGATTCCCCAGCCGGTAGACCGCGCACGGGCGGCATCCGCTTTTGTCCCGCCATCCCCGACGTTAGCAGCTGGCTTCGATGCCCTGGACCCGGACCCGAACCTCTGCTCATCCCGGAACCCCCTTCTCGGGTGCCCCCTCGTCCGTCGACGCACCACGCAACCCGCCCCCCCTGGGATAGTGGTAACCCGGGTATCTTCTACCTTCTTTGCCTTTGATCAGTTCCTATTGGCTGACGAGCTAATCCTCCTTTTTTTTCTTGTAGGTCCAGCTTTATTGGTCCGCCGGCCGCCGTCTGCTGCTTAGTTTTACTGAACCTTAGTTGTAAGAGTATCCTGTACGGCCTTGTCCTGCGTGGCATCAAGTTGGGCCGCCCGCTCCTCCCTTGTGGGCGATTCCTGTCCTGCGTGGCACGCGTGGTTCTTAGTTTTACCGAACCTTAGTTGTAAGAGTATCCTGTACGACCTTGTCCTGCGTGGCATCCAGCTGGGACTCTCCTTTCTGCCCCTGCCGCTAGTCTCTGTCTTTCGTGCTCGTCCATCCTTCTCCGTATGCCTCGCCCGTTGCCCCTCCTTGTGCGTCGTCTACGCTTCGGTTCCAGGGCCTGTTTCAGCGGTTCCTTCCCCGGGTTGTGGCTTCAGGTCCCCTATATGGGCGGTCCGCGTCCGTTTCTCGCTGTCCTTCTTTAATTTACAAATGACCGGGGACACGAAATCCATTATGGTGTAGGGACCGTCATATTTCGGGGCCAGTTTTACCGCAAACCCTTCGGCCGCGTTGGATAGATGGTGTTGCTTGACCCATACCTTGTCTCCAATCGTGGGTTTCCACGCTCTCCTCCTCAGGTTATAATACCTCGCCTGGTCCTGCGCCGCTCTTTCGAGATTCCGCCTCACCAGTTGAAATACTTCTCTCAACTTGGCCGCGTTCTCGTCCGGAGTGGGCGTGCCCTGTCCTGTGCCAAGCGCTTCGTCATCGTATAGAGCCTTTGGTAGCCTCGGCTCTCTCCCTTGGACTCTCCCTGGACCACAAACGCCGGCGAGTACCCGGTGGATTCGGACATCCCTGAATTTACGGCCAACATTATCTCTGGCCATTTCTCATCCCAGTTCCACTGGTTCCCTCTGGTTCTGAGTGGAGTCCGAATGGCATCACCTTCCACTGGAACAGCCCTTTGCCGGGCACCGTGAACGCGGTGAACTTTCTACTGCCTTCCTCCAGTGGTATCTGCCAATATCCGTCCTTTAAGTCTAAGCTACTGATGAACCGTGCCTCCCTGAGCTGGTCCAAAATATAGTCTATTCTTGGCATGGGGTACGCATCCTTGATGCACTTCGCGTTTATCTGTCTGAAGTCCACGCATAATCTCCACTTTCTCGTCTTCTTTTTGACCATCACGATGGGTGAACTGTACGGACTCTTCGATGGCTCAATACACCCTCTTTCCAGCAGTTCGTCAACCTGTTGCTTGATTTCGGCTTGCATCTTGGGATTTTTGGGATAGTAACGCTGTTTGACCGGCTGGGCATCACTCATAGTGATCGTGTGTGTAGCTATGTTCGACACTCCCTTCAGTTCTCGGAACTCTTCCAACTCCTTTGCCAGGAAGTTTTCGACCGACCCCTCCTCCGCTCGCGTTCCGTCGGATGCGGGCTCGACAGACCCTCCCGTGTTCGCTACCACCGCCACTGACAACTTCTCCTCCAACCGCCCCTGGCGGTCCTCACCACCGCCGACAGCTGGACATCCTCCACCGTGAGTTCTCCTACGAGTTTTGGGGGGCTTCGTCTTGCGACCCTGGCACGGCCCTCCGCGGCTTGGGTCGCGGGGCGTTTCCCGCTTTCTGGCAGCACTGCCATGTCGGGGCTCCTACCTTGCCGCACCTCCAGCAGAATGTTATAGGTCGGCCATTGCATGCTTGTGCCCAATGGCGGTCACTTCCGCATCGTCGACACGACTGGGCTGGGTTTTTCACGACCCCAGCCTCTATGTTCGTGTTCGCTTGGTCGTCCCGCCGCGTTGGGACCGGCCTTTTCTCCCCTGTCGGATCAGAGCTGGCTGCCGTTTCGCCCTGGCAGCGGCGACATATCTCCGTTACTGCCGGACGAGCGAACGGATTGTTTGCTTTTGCTTTACTCGCCGGACACTCCCGTTGGAACTCCAGCCGGTCCCTTTCCAGAGCCTCAAATTCGTCGGCCAGCGTCATCATGTGATCCAGGTCTCTGCACCTATGTGGCCGGATGAACACCCTAAAATCGGGCATGCTGTTGTCTCTAATAAGCTCCAACTGCTCTTCGGGCGTGCATTTTAGTAGCCGCATGAGGGTCTGCATCTCCACCATGTAGTCCTTGAATGGCTCTCCCCACCTTTGCTTCCTCAACCTCACCTCCTGGAGTAATTTTTCAAAATACCCTCTCGGCAGGAAGTATGCTTGGAAGCTACGCGCAAATGCGTTCCATGTCTGCCACTGCCTGTTGTTGGCTACAAACCACATGAGCGCCCGACCCTTTAGCAGCTCAGGCATGGCTCGCGGAATTAAATTCAACTCCAACCCGTACATGTCGGCTGACCACTCGATCTGTTCCAGGAACTCGAGTGGTTTCGCCGTTCCGTCGAACCGAAACGACCACTCCCTGACCTGCTTGGCGACGTGGGCAAAACTCGAACTGGGCGGTCTCGTGGTTTGTTCATCGAGTCCCCGTCTACGATCCTCCCCTGCTCTCCCTTCTTCCAATCCCTGTGGGTTTCTCGCGCTCCCCTTGCTCCGGCTGTGCTGGCCTGGTTGGCCTCTCCCCACTCTCTACCCGCGGTCGGCTAGGCCACCGGCTTTTCACACCGGGACCGCCAGGCTCGCGATGAGCTCCTCTTGGGTCTCGGACGGCCGTCTCCACAGAGTTACTTGCTCCGCACTCGCCGGCAGCGTCAGGCGCTCGTATGGATCCGCCCCGTCCTCCATCTGGGCCGCGGTCGCGGCTCCTCCCGCCTTCATCTCCCAGGCCTCGAGCGCGTCCGCATACTCCGGTTTCTCTCCATGCTTCTCTATGCAGCTGATGCAGCTGGGCTGGCTCAGCGGTCGGTAGGCTCGCTGCGACGACAAGTAAGAAGGCACGGGTTGGGTCTTGTACTGGTATGCTAATATGCTTTATTGGTATCTTAAGTCTATCCTACGCTATTCCGACTCCGGTGCTGGTTCTCCTCTTGGTTCTCCTCTGTGGTTCGATGAGCGTGTCGCTCCCTGGGCCCCCCACGGCGTCGCCAAGCGTGGCACCGCCGGCTCTACTGACTGGGGCTAGTCTTGGCACGTGGCCCAAATCCGCCTCTCAGTCAGGCGCCTGACGCGTTCCATCTCACTCGACTCACTTGGCTTTCGGCCCGAGGGTGCCTCACTCCTGGTGGGATGCGCTTCAAGCGTGGCACCGTTGGTTCAAGGGATTGGGGTCTTTGGCTCTTGGCTGCACGCTCGAGTCCGCCTCTCAATCCTCACACAACGCGTTCGCTTTCTAAAGTTCTTTTCCCTTCGCTTGGTCTCACTCTTGTGGCTCACTATTCACTTCACTCTTGCTAGCTCCGTTTGCTGACTCTCCCTGTTCCTGGTCGCGGCCCTCCTCTTATAGGCTCGCTTCTGCGTCGGCGCCGCCGATGCCGCCTGGCGCTAACGGCACTTTCCGCCATGCGGTGCCCGTATTTTTCCATCGGCGTTCCTTCATTCCCTTGTCGCTTTCCAACGGGACCTGGCTGGTGGCGTGATCTCATGACCATATTTTGTCATGCGCTGGGCCACTGCCGGCCCGATCCCGTCATCCCGCTGCTCTCTCTCCAGGGGTCCTCCCCTCTCATCTTGGGTCCCCGGGAGAGCTCTCCTCGGGAATTCGCCGCCCTCCGGATATCCCCGGATAACGGCCGTTAGCGCTTAACCCTATACTGCCCCCTACGTGTGGGAATACCTTTCCTCACAAGATACGAGAAAACCAAAAACGCAGAATCGTAGAGAATGACCATATCTTTTAGACTGCAGAATCTGAATTGGATCGTATTATTATTATAGCCAGCATCAAGAAAACAATTTCATTTTTTCTCGCCCTGTCTCTCTCTAACACACACGTAGCATAGGCGGCTTTGCTTAGAGGTAAAAACATTAGCGCCTAGATCTCAGAGACTATAAAAGCTAGAGCAAACCAAATTTGGTATCCACACTTCTAATATATCGGACCGAGACGAGTTTGTTTCAAAATTTCGCCACACCCCCTTCCGCCCCCGCAAAGGATGCAAATCTGGGGATATTCACAAATCTCAGAGACTATTAAAGCTAGAGTAACCAAATTTGGTATCCGCACTTCTGTTAGATCTCACTATAAAACCTTTATCTCAAAATTTCGCCCCCACCCCCTTCCGCCCCCACAAAGGACGAAAATCTGTTGCATCCACAATATTGCAGATTTGAGAAAACTAAAACGCAGAATCATATATAACGACCATATCTATCAGATTGCTGAATCTGGATCAGATCAGATCATTTTTATAGCCAAAGGAAACAAATCAATATGCAGTGGCTACGCAGCGCGTGACGTCACGCTCAGACTGATTTTCTGTCTCTCTCGCACGCACTCTTTGTCGTGTCGTTTAATATTAGCGACGTTCCCCCTCGTTTTTCTTTTATTTGTTCTTGTTTTCAGTTACTTTTTCTTTCATTCTTCTTCTCTACTCTTCTTTTCTCCTCAATACCTAGCCCGGAATACCTCCTGCCGATCGATGGACACCAATAGCCGGTACCGGACGCCACCGTCATTGACCAGACGCTTCACCCTCCTTGCGGTTGGCTTTATCCGCGCGAGAGAGCGCGGGACGACGGCCGGCCACTCCTCGCGTTTGACGGACCGCCACCGTGAGTTGTCCGCCGACCTCGTCTGGGGCCACGATGCCTGGCGCTGGAGCTCGGGCCGGCGCGCCTCCGCCCGCTCCCCTGGGCACGACGCCTGTCGGCCCAGCTTCGGACGCTCGCCCTGGCCGGGTTCCGGCCATCGCCAAGGACCTCTCTCCCATGGCTCAGGTGAGTGTTCGTCCTTCTTCGCTTCCGCCGTTGCTCTCGCGCCCGTCATCCGCTTCGCCGTCGGTCGCCACCTCGACTTTGGGTGCCGCCGCTGGGCCCTCCGCCGTCAGTGATGTTGGCGTGTTTCGTCGTTCCCTCCGTCTCGACCTCTGCCGTCCCCCCGGGCGCCTCCTCGGGCACCTTTTCGGCTGTGGGTGCCACCGCTGGGCCTGTCGACTCCTGTGGCCGTGCCCGCCGCCTCGGGTCCCTCTCGTCACTGGCGCGTGGTGCCTCCTCCCACAGTCGAGCCTCCCTCGCCTCTTGCCCGGGCTGCTGGGGCGAGGGCCCAGAGGCCCACGATATGTTCAGCGTTTGCACGTGCCACATCATGCCGTCTCGTACCCGCGGAGCGCACCTCCTGCGAGACGAAACGGCCCGATGGCGGCTCCCTGTGGCCCGAGCCAGTGCTGGTGCTGCTTACGCTGCTGCTGATGCTGATGCTGCTGCTGCTGCTGCTGCTGATGCTGCTGCTGCTGATGCTGCTGCTGCTGATGCTGCTGCTGATGCCGATCCCCTTGGCCGCGCGCGTTGTCAGCCGGCTTGATCCGGCTAATACACCGCCATTGGTGCGCGACGTCCCGTTTGTGGCGCTCCGCCTCCGCTTCTTTGCGCCGCCTTTTCAGCCTCCTGCGTGGCCTTCAGCCTCTTTGCCAGCGTCAGGGCGTCCTCCCATACACGCCGTTGCCTCCGCTCCTCCGTCGCCGCGTGCCATTCCGCGAGGCGTCGTGCCTCAGCGGCCGCGTTGTTTTCCGCGATGTCGGCCTGCGTTGCCTGCGGCTCTTTGACCGCGGTTTCTGTCGGCGTTGTCTGCGGCTCTTTGACCGCGGTTTCGGTCGGCGTTGGCTGCGGCTCCTCGACCTGTGGGTCTGTCGGCCGCTGATCCCCTCGCCGCGCCGTCGATGTCCCCCTTGTGCGTGCCGACGACTCCTCTTCCTTGGCCGTACGCGTCGAATGCGTGGACGCCCGCTTCGATGCCCGCTCACTGGGCTCCTCCTTCCGCGTCTCCGTGCGCCCCCTCCTTCCGCCATCAGGCCGCTCCTCGCGCTTGCTGGGGTGGGGCTTCTCGCGCTTGCCGGTGCGGGGCTCTTCGTGCTTGCTGGTCCGGGGCTCTTCGTGCTTGCTGGTCCGGGGCTCCTCGCGCTTCGCCTCGCGTGCGCGTTTTCTCCGTGGCGCCGGCTCCCAGCTCACCAATTCCAGGTCACTTTCCGCCTCGGTGTACCCCGGCGATACCACCGGGGATACCGTCGGTCCCATGGATCCCGCGGTTGACACTAGCGGTGAGGCCAATAACTGTAGCTCCGGGGACCTACTCCTACTCGCCCTTTGCTCCTCGCGTTCGACCTGGTACGCCTGCCGCCGACTTTGCGTATCACCCATAGCCTGATACCCGCGGCGAATCCATTTCCTCTGCTCCGTTATATATATACCAGGGTGCTGACCGATCTCCCAGCTCGTGATCAATAGGTCCTCCGACCTTTCGCCCGTGCTGCCAAACATCGGCCCGCCCCCCGTGGCCAGCTCCGCCCGTCTCTGGATCGGCGTAGATGCGGATGTCACCCCCGTGCAGCGCCTAAGACCCAGGGATCATCCGATTCCCCAGCCGGTAGACCGCGCACGGGCGGCATCCGCTTTTGTCCCGCCATCCCCGACGTTAGCAGCTGGCTTCGATGCCCTGGACCCGGACCCGAACCTCTGCTCATCTCGGAACCCCCTTCTCGGGTGCCCCCTCGTCCGTCGACGCACCACGCAACCCGCCCCCCCTGGGATAGTGGTAACCCGGGTATCTTCTACCTTCTTTGCCTTTGATCAGTTCCTATATGGCTGACGAGCTAATCCTCCTTTTTTTTCTTGTAGGTCCAGCTTTATTGGTCCGCCGGCCCGCCGTCTGCTGCTTAGTTTTACTGAACCTTAGTTGTAAGAGTATCCTGTACGGCCTTGTCCTGCGTGGCATCAAGTTGGGCCGCCCGCTCCTCCCTTGTGGGCGATTCCTGTCCTGCGTGACACGCGTGGTTCTTAGTTTTACCGAACCTTAGTTGTAAGAGTATCCTGTACGACCTTGTCCTGCGTGGCATCCAGCTGGGACTCTCCTTTCTGCCCCTGCCGCTAGTCTCTGTCTTTCGTGCTCGTCCATCCTTCTCCGTATGCCTCGCCCGTTGCCCCTCCTTGTGCGTCGTCTACGCTTCGGTTCCAGGGCCTGTTTTTAGGGCTTCCTTCCCCGGGTTGTGGCTTCAGGTCCACTATATGGGCGGTCCGCGTCCGTTTCTCGCTGTCCTTCTTTAATTTACAAATGACCGGGGACACGAAATCCATTATGGTGTAGGGACCGTCATATTTCGGGGCCAGTTTTACCGCAAACCCTTCGGCCGCGTTGGATAGATGGTGTTGCTTGACCCATACCTGTCTCCAATCGTGGGTTTCCACGCTCTCCTCCTCAGGTTATAATACCTCGCCTGGTCCCTGCCGCCGCTCTTTCGAGATTCCGCCTCACCAGTTGAAATACTTCTCTCAACTTGGCCGCGTTCTCGTCCGGAGTGGGCGTGCCTGTCCTGTGCCAAGCGCTTCGTCATCGTATAGAGCCTTTGGTAGCCTCGGCTCTCTCCTTGGACCACAAACGCCGGCGAGTACCCGGTGGATTCGGACATCCCTGAATTTACGGCCAACATTATCTCTGGCCATTTCTCATCCCAGTTCCACTGGTTCCCTCTGGTTCTGAGTGGAGTCCGAATGGCATCACCTTCCACTGGAACAGCCCTTTGCCGGGCACCGTGAACGCGGTGAACTTTCTACTGCCTTCCTCCAGTGGTATCTGCCAATATCCGTCCTTTAAGTCTAAGCTACTGATGAACCGTGCCTCCCTGAGCTGGTCCAAAATATAGTCTATTCTTGGCATGGGGTACGCATCCTTGATGCACTTCGCGTTTATCTGTCTGAAGTCCACGCATAATCTCCACTTTCTCGTCTTCTTTTTGACCATCACGATGGGTGAACTGTACGGACTCTTCGATGGCTCAATACACCCTCTTTCCAGCAGTTCGTCAACCTGTTGCTTGATTTCGGCTTGCATCTTGGGATTTTTGGGATAGTAACGCTGTTTGACCGGCTGGGCATCACTCATAGTGATCGTGTGTGTAGCTATGTTCGACACTCCCTTCAGTTCTCGGAACTCTTCCAACTCCTTTGCCAGGAAGTTTTCGACCGACCCCTCCTCCGCTCGCGTTCCGTCGGATGCGGGCTCGACAGACCCTCCCGTGTTCGCTACCACCGCCACTGACAACTTCTCCTCCAACCGCCCCTGGCGGTGGCCTCTCGCAGGGATCACAACCCTGTGTCCCGCACAGGACAGGTCGCTGATAAAACTGCTTGTCGCCCCGGTATGACCAGTTGCTGCCCGCGATCCTCACCACCGCCGACAGCTGGACATCCTCCACCGTGAGTTCTCCTACGAGTTTTGGGGGCTTCGTCTTGCGGGGCGTTTCCCTTTTCTGGCAGCACTGCCATGTCGGGGCTCCTACCTTGCCGCACCTCCAGCAGAATGTTATAGGTCGGCCATTGCATGCTTGTGCCCAATGGCGGTCACTTCCGCATCGTCGACACGACTGGGCTGGGTTTTTCACGAACCCAGCCTCTATGTTCGTGTTCGCTTGGTCGTCCCCCGCGTTGGCACCGGCCTTTTCTCCCCTGTCGGATCAGAGCTGGCTGCCGTTTCGCCCTGGCAGCGGCGACATATCTCCGTTACTGCCGGACGAGCGAACGGATTGTTTGCTTTTGCTTTACTCGCCGGACACTCCCGTTGGAACTCCAGCCGGTCCCTCTCCAGAGCCTCAAATTCGTCGGCCAGCGTCATCATGTGATCCAGGTCTCTGCACCTATGTGGCCGGATGAACACCCTAAAATCGGGCATGCTGTTGTCTCTAATAAGCTCCAACTGCTCTTCGGGCGTGCATTTTAGTAGCCGCATGAGGGTCTGCATCTCCACCATGTAGTCCTTGAATGGCTCTCCCCACCTTTGCTTCCTCAACCTC